>NW_022170509.1:11342955-11594299 GCF_008802855.1 Photinus pyralis | reverse complement strand
CGGAGTTTGTCCCAGAGGGCAACCTACGGAGAAACTCCGTTAAAGTGGACCCTTCAAAAAGCATTGCGTTGTCTTTCTATTCAGATGTAGTAGTCTTGAGAATAGGATATTATCGAGGATATTATCTTCCGTTGGTGGTGATACTGGTGATAGTAGTGGCGAGGGGCGTAATGAACATTTCAGTAGATTAAGATGGCAATGAGGTCTATACCCTCGGGTCTACCACAAGTGTATGCTAGATGTGCAATGTTTTACTGTATAAGACGGCTATATAGCAGATTTTGTACACATCCTGTAATAATAACGTTCATTTACTTTCCTCTAATGAAATGGGGGAACATGAAAAGACAAAATTATTTATACCTAAGAAATATAAACCTACCAATTTCTAACAATTGTAGAATTGCATCTATATCTCAGCAGTAAATTTACTTTCGCAAAAATTCATGTGTGAAGTTGAATTTTTCTATTTACTTATATTCTAGTTTTGACGTCATCCATATAAGCATCAGAAACGGCGGATACATAAAAACCAGGTCATGCTTGAGTGTGTTTACGTTCCTCCTGAATTGTTTAATGTACTTGCTTATTTCAGCGTTACTTTATAGCAGAATTTTTTCTTTAGAAATAGTAACTCTTGCATGATCTATCGTTTGTTAATGGTAAGAAATTGTACTATTCTGTAGGGTGCATTATAATTAAACTTTCTTGTAAAGGAGGGAAGTAAAACAAGCTACTTGATGAAAGTGATAATGCGAAACATATTAAATATGTACTCTGTGTAAATTTTTTGACCCATTAAGGATCGATTGGTATCACCCTTAAGTTGAACTTGAAAATGTGCTTTAGCAACAGCGCATACTAGAATGGATCGACCGCATTGCAATTATGCAGAAAAACAGATTAAATATTCATTCATTTCAATAATATAAATAATAATGATTTTCACTTGAACTAAATACATTATTTTTTAAATTGTCCACGGAAAAAGGTTGCGTTCCCTTAGAAATCAATTTGTCGAGAAATGATATATCATATTACAAATCGTAAGGGGTAGTGGAAGATGCCTTACAATTCCTTACAGTTACGGAAGTGGGCACACAAAAGAAATAAATATCTATTATCAATGTATCGATTGATGTAACGTTCTACTAAAAATGTAATTGCCAGGTCTACGGTAAATATATAAATAATAAAGGAAAGACCTTCGATATTTTTAGAGAATAACAGAATAGCTGTGACTTAAAAAATCAATGACAAAACTTTTGCGTTAATCTACATGACGATTATGTTGTAAGTAAATCGAATATTAATGATATAAAAAATGAACGGCCCACGTCTGCGTTGGCCAACAAACATTTCGTGAACGCAACTGTAAAGGAGTTCGTATATGACTATAAACTATAGTGCATTTTTTCGTCTTCACAGGGGCGGATCTATGTATATGTTTTTTGGGCTACTCACAGCCCCGTTGACATAAAAGGTCTTCGTCTCCCGTTGCAAACATTAGATAACAGAGAAGCATACTTTTATCAAATTGATAATAATTTAAAAAAAATAATTACAACCGAGGTGAAAGAGGTGGGGAATTTTTTTGTCTTAGACGAAGTTGGGGATACATGAAAATTTTGCTAAATTTGGACATGATCCCCAAGTAATTTACAAAAATTGTTTCTTACTGCTTTAATGAAAATATTCTATCAAATAATACCAAAAACCCGTTTCGGCTGAACTTTTTTCAGTTTTATACGGCCCATGATTATCGGGGTTGGTATTTTTAAGCAAAAGGTATCAAAATAAAGAGATTTTTAATCTTTAAAGTGCGCAGCTCTGTTTTAACCAGATTTGTTTTAAACAGAGCTTATAATTTTAAACATTATTACGAATTTCTCCGAACGGTACTCAAAAATTTCGATGGTGGATCAATTATTACTAGTTGAAGAAAAAATTAACCTTTTTTACGTCAAGTATAAATAACATATACATAGTTATAAAAAAACAAGCAAAAGTACATGACTAAATATTCCAAAAATCATTAAAATTATTGAAAAGTCCACCAGGGGGCATGTAAATATTCAAGTATGTTATAAAATGAATGGATTAATAAGTGCTATTTAACGACTGTTTTGAATTTAGGAAAATTATAAAGTTTCAGGGACGATGTTGTATAAGTCGACCCTCAAACTATTATTTTTAGATCTACTTAGTTTATAATAGGGCGTTTTTAATTTTTTTGCTCCTCGTGTGTAGGTAATAATTGTGAGAGAAATCATTTGTCTCAAATTTTTTTGGTTTTAGGAATTCCCAATGAATTTTTTCTAATGGTTCCAAAATACGAAGTGTAAATCTACCCAACTCGAGATATTATATACAAATTACAATTAGTATGTGCCAGTACAAACATTTCAGTATTATTCTACAATATCTCCCTCTACAATGTCCCAAATGGAATCATCATCTCAATTAATCTGCCCCCAAAATCGACCTCAAAGCATGAGAGAATCAGAGGAGGAAGAAACTACCGTCCATACAAAAAACACTTGGCAGACCGTTAATAACCAAAAAAGAAAAAGGACACCACCAGTTATACGACAACCATTCCAGTTAAGTCAAACTAACGAATTCTCCAGTTTAGTTGATGAATCAAACACAACTGACAATGCAACCAGTAGTAATAAAGACAATACAATTAAACCTCCTCGAATATTTGTGCAAGGAGTTACTAACTTCCAACAGATGATAGAAAGCATAAAACATATTATGGAAGAAGAATAATATACGATCAAAAGTCCGTAAAGAGTGGGACTACGGCACATACGCACCCTACAATTTCAGTGATTGACATAAGACAACATTTCCAGTTGTATTTCTGCATGGAAAACAAATATCTCATACTATGATAATATTTCCGTTGTAAACGTTTTTCATTTTCTCATGTTAATTCCCTATGTTCGGTTTTGGAATATTCGCTCGGTATGTAATTTAAACTTCCTGCAAAATATAAGAAACTCTGTAGAACACCTCATAAAAACACGAATCTGGTACAATGCACAAGACGTCAAAACTATAATCACAGATTAAAACTCTCAATCTGTGCTATAATCACAACAAATCGTACCGCAACTCCACCCACAACATTCAAAGAATCGAGTGACACTCCCACAACCTGTGCCTTATGCAATGGGACATATCCGGCCAACTATAAAGGGTGCTAAATCTATCAACAGTTATAAAACAAAAACAAAGAGAAAACAGCCCCAAAAAAAATGCCTCTATTGCTTTTCAATTAGAACCCCGCCGCTCTTTTGCTCGGTAAGAACATTTGGAAGTCACCAACAAACAATTAACAATAATAAACCACAATTTACCCTTGCTCAAGTCCTAGAAGAGTTAAAGAACATGTTTAATCAGCTGATACAGAAAAATAGCATGATTCTATGTTATCGATATCTTGTTTATATCGGAAACACACTTTATCGCAAGAAACTATATAAAAATGCCACGTTATCTTAACTATCATACTCAGCACTCCAGATGGTACATGGTCATGGTGGCACAGGGAGTCAATACCACATCATGAACTTCCAGAATATGAGGAAAACCGCCTATTGCCCTTCCCGGCACAAACTAACAAAACTCATGACACAACCATTCTCCCAAACCTTAGGACCAAGATTTTAACGCGAAGCATACTCGTTGGGGTAGCAGATTGCTAACTGCAAAAAGAATAGAGTTCAATAAACTCATCACCGATAATAACTACGAGTATTTGTCAAAAGCTAGCCCAACATATACTTACTGGCCAACACCCCTCCACATCGCTTAGTACTTCAATGTTCCTGGCCCCGCTGGTTGAAGGTGACGTAGTCTCTGCTATTCGATCACTGAAGCCATCTTCATCCTCTGGAGTGGACGAAATAAATAATAATTTATTAAAATTAGTCAACAAATTAATAGCCAGCCCCCTATGTCACATTATTAATTTATGCTTCCTCTCTGGTGTTTATCCAAGTCGTTTAAAAACCGCAATTGTGAAACCATTGTTAAAAAAAGGTGACCCAAGTGATGTATGTAACTACAGACCAATCAGTCTGCTTTCTAGTTTTTCTAAAGTACTCGAATATTTAATTAATAATCAACTTATCAATTATTTAACAAAAAATAATATCATCAATGATTCTCAACATGACTTTATGAGAGGCAGATCGACTGATACAGCTTTATGTCAATATATTGCAGAAGTGGTTTCGGCAGTTGACAAGCGTCTTTTAACTGTTGGTTTATTTATTGACTTTTCGGCTGCTTTTGATACTGTTGACCACAAGAAATTAATTAGCAATTTGTTTGAATCCTATCTTAGAGATAGAACGCAATTCGGTGAATTACCTCAAGGTCCAGTGTGGTTTGTCTAAGCCCATTTTAACAGGAGTTCCTCAAGGCTCAATTCTCGGCCCGACGCTATTTATTCTTTACAGCAATGACCTGGTTTCGTATCTGAAAGAGGGCGATGATGGCGATTCTACATTTATCACAACATATGCTGATGACACAAATATATTAATTAAATCACGTTGTATAATGTCTTTGAAATTGCAAATAAAGCTCACGCTAGATAAATTAAGCACATGGTGCAGCAACAATAATATTTCATTTATTTCATTTCATTTTATTATTTGTGATCTATACAATAGTATTTTCACACGTCATCAGGTACAATTACATAATATTAAAAAAAAAAAAGACAAAGGACACGAGAACATGATCACACAAGGTACTATGGAACGCCGTTTTACTTTTTAATGGCAACCGTATTTAAGAATTTAGAAGAATGAATTATGAACAAATAAAAATATCTTAGAGATATTTTTAATTAATTACAAATATCTTAGATATTTTTAATTGCACTTTTTGCTTCAAGGTTATTTAAATAATCTCTGAGATATTTTTAATTCGTGTATACATAAACGGGAAAAAATATAATTTCGGTTTTATCGATATCTTAGAGATATTTTTAAATAATTAAAAATATCTCATAGATATTTTTAATTCAAATAAGGAAGAAACCTCATTAACTTATTTAAAAATATCTCTAAGATATTTTTAAATTGTGTATTTATCAATATCTTAGATATTCAAATATATATAGACTCAATTAAAAATATCTTAGATATTTTAAATTAAAGTTTATTTAAAAATATCTAAGATATTGTAAATTACCGCCATCTAGCAGCAACGTTTACGAAATAGTTATAAAATAAGTTTGACAACCTCGCAAATTTCTTGTATTGGGTACGTCGATCAGCTGATGTGTGTTATTGTTTGTTTTGGTGGAAATTGTGCCAATTCTGTTATTTTTATTATTGGTTTATAGAAACTTATGACTTTTTGTGCGTGTTATTTTTGCTTGAGTGTTGTACTCAGTATTTCTCATTTTCTGTACATTTTTACAGGATCGCGTTAACGGTGCAAGAACATTTAAGAACGTTTTAGTGTAATTTAATTGTAAATACCTAGTGATTAAACATTTTTTGAGAATCGTTTTGGTATATATTAGATTAGATACTAGCAATGGCAAGTTGTGCTATAAATGGTTGTAAAAACAACAGAAAATTTCCTGTGATCAATAAAAAATTTACATTCCATAGGTTAGTTAAATTCAGCACTGATACATTATAAATCAAAATTTATATTCTTTTAGTTTCCTTAAATAAAGGTGAAATGCGAAAAGTGTGGTTAACACTGCATGATAATCTGCACCAACTAATACTTCTTGTGGAAGCTCTAATAAAGCATTAATTGATGAATTTAATGCATTAAATGTAGTATCACAAATGTTACTACGGATCCTTCTGAGGTTTCCTAATGCAAAGTGCAAATGTGAATGTGGGAATTGTTTTGTAGTTTCATATAATCTACAAGCACTTGCTATTGTTCTTCTGAGACGACTCAAAACATCCCCTACATCCATATTTAAGTTTTAAGTAAAACCTAAAACGAGCCGTTGATCACACGCAGAAACGATAACAAACATATACCTATAGATATATGACCACCAATCAATACACGTAAATTAATAATCAGAAATGAAAACTTCACAGAGGTTAGAAAACAAACTAATTACAATGTTGCCAGATGTCTTAATATAATTAAAACCGAACTTCTCACTAGGTGGCGCCAATTTCCTATATCTTAGATATTTGAAATAACATTTATAAATATAAATGAGGTGTATTTTAAAATATCTAAGATATTATAAATAAAAATTAGGCATTTTAATATGAAAAGTCGTTTTACTTTTGAATGATAATCGAGTTTAAGAATTTAGAAGAATAAATTTTAAACAAATAAAAATATCTTAGAGATATTTTTAAATAATTACAAATATCTTAGATATTTTTAATTGCAGTTTTTTCATCTAGGTTATTTAAAATATCTCTGAGATATTTTAAATTCGTGTATACATAAACGAGAAAAAAAATAATTTCGTTTTTATCGATATCTGAGAGATATTTTTAAATAATTAAAAATAATTAAAAATATCTCATAGATATTTTAAATTCATATAAAGAATAAACCTCACTTTATTGATATCCTCAAAGCTTAACTTATTTTAAAATATCTCTAAGATATTTTTAAATCGTGCATTTATCAATATCTTAGATATTGGAAAATATATTAATTCAATTAAAAATATCTTATATATTTTTCAATGTAGCGTATTTATTGTAATCGTGTTACACAGTATTGAATTGACACAATTAAAAATATCTCTAAGATATTATTGATCATTTACTAATATCTAAAATTTGACAACAAAATGATTTAAAAATATCTTAGATATTTTTAAATAAGTTAATACGGTTTCTTCCCAATTTGAATTTAAAATATCTATGAGATATTTTTAATTATTTAAAAATATCTCTAAGATATCGATAAAACCGAAATTATATTTTTTCTCGTTTATGTATACACGAATTAAAAATATCTCAGAGATAATTTAAATAACCTAGAAGCAAAAAGTGCAATTAAAAATATCTAAGATATTTGTAATTAATTAAAAATATCTCTAAGATATTTTTATTTGTTCATAATTCATTCTTCTAAATTCTTAAATACGGTTGCCATTAAAAAGTAAAACGGCGTTCCATAAGGTACTGTTGCTTTTAAAACTTAAATGTTATCAAATTTATCTTTTAAAAATTCTTCATAAGAATAAAAAGCTTTTCGTTTAATATCATACTTAACGCTGCCAAAACTACTGTGATTCCGTTTGGCTTAAAAAAATATGATTTAAATGAATTCACGTGCTGTAAGACAACCAAAATGCTTGGGCTTACTGTAAGTTCTGACTTGGGTTGGTTTGCTCACATTGACACTGTCTGCAAATCACTTAGAAACTGTTGCTATTCTTTAAGCGTTCTTAAGAAGCTATGCAACAAATCAACGTTACTGACTTTGTACCACGCCAACTTTCACTCTCATATTCGGTACAATATATGTACTTGGGGTGGCAGTACTCACGTTCAGCGCATACTTGTTCTGCAAAAATGCGCTATTAGAATTATATGCTCTTTACCTTTCAATACGTCGTGCAGACCGATTTTCAAAGAATTAAGGATATTGACGGTAATAGACACCTACATTCTGGAGATATGTTGCTTAGGGTTTAGAAAGAAATCGTTTTTTTTAAATCCTGAACATGTTTACAACACTCGACAGAAGATGTACTTAAACCCTGGCAAACACAGATCATCATTGTTTCAAAAAAATTTAACGTTTCGAACGTGTCAAATTTTTAATGCACTACCGCCAAATATTAAGGCCATTAAAACCTACCAAAAATTTAGATTTGCATTAAAACAATTTCTAGTAGAAAAAGCGTATTATCACCTAAATGAATACTTAAACATTTGAAACCTTTTAAAATATTTATTGCATGTTCGTCACAATTTTAGAATGTATCTTTTAATGTGTTTTTTAAATGTGTCGGTTTGTTTTAATATGTTATACTATACATTTTGTAATTTTAGTATTTGTGCTAAGTTTATTGTTTGTATGTATTAGGGACATGGTGTTGCCACCTACTATAAGGTAAAGCAACAACGAATAAATAAATGAAATGAAATGAAATGAAACAGACGCCAGTAAAAAATACCTAATTTACACTAGATTTTTTAATAAACAACGGGATATCATACTATAGGTATACACACAATTATGATTTATCTTCCGATCACTCGCCTGTCATAGTTACAATCACTGCTACAAAAAGGAAATTAAACCAGCGCCATGTAACAAACGGACAAATTGGGATACCGTTCAAGAACATCTGAATCAACACCTCGAAAAGAACATACGGCGGAGTTAATAAATTCATAATCGCCACACAAGAAGCAGCATGGTATGCTACGCCTCAATTACCACTTTACCAGGGCAAAGCTCGAATTCACAAAATACCCTCGAATTTTTCATCTGTGGCAGAGATGGGAATTTCCTTAGATCAGTTTCGAGCATTCTGCCGGCTAGTCCGAATTAGGCGAGGGGTGAATCACTGGTGAAGTATGGTGTACAAGTGTGATGAAGTCCGTGAAGTTCATATGAAGTTTTGGTGAAGTCCATGAAATATTGGTGAAGTTCGTGAAGTATTGTTGAAGTGCGTGAAGTACTGATGAAGTCCGTGAAGTATTGATGAAGTCCGTGAAGTACTGATGAAGTACATGAAGTATTGGTGAAGTTAGTGAAGTTTAAGCGAACTATTGGAAAAATGCATGAGGTTGTGGCGAAGTTTATAATCAAATCCCTTAACAAAAATCGTACATTAGTTCAATTCACGGTTGTAACCACTAAAATTCGAGGTAAAATTAAATAAATATCTGCGAAATAAAACTGAAAGTATAGATTAAAAAATCTATGCTGAAAGGTAAGTTTTTTATCCGCAAAAGTATGGCATTTATTTATGAAAGACTAACTATGCCCATTTTTACAAAACAAAAGGACAGTTACACAGGCGACAGACGCCCTGATGAGACAGCGACTCATAGACGTACTGATAGTCGTATTTATGTGTAGGTACAAAGATCGTAAATTGTTTCCTTTTAAAAATTTAATAAATCCTTTCCTTTATTACCATCAGGTTCAGGTAGCTAAATAACACTTTTATTAGGTACCTATATTAAAATAAAATCGACAGACGGAAAATTTGTCACGTGGATAGCGGCTTTTGTTTTCCTTAAAATTTCAGCACCCTCCACAGCTTAGTACATCAGCCCCTTGCAAATCAAGTTTCTGGCCACGCCATTGACTATTTACGACTATAATGTCAATCCCGAGGTCAATACTATCCGACAAACAACACCATTAGCATAATTCTTGAAAATAATCCCCTAAAAATGCAACCTGTTGTAAAAGGATTAAGAGTTGCTTATTGGGTTCAACCTGGTAATATGTTACAATACCTTTTACAAGACCTAAGCAATATTTTCCCGCTTATTTTGTTTGTTTGTTGAAATGAAATTTTTAAAAGAAGAATTGGACACCTTTATATGGTATAAAGAGCCAGATATCCAATCTGTTATTAAAAGATATATTTTAACAGGACCCATTACATTAATAGGAAGTGAACCATTTAGTATAACTGCATAGGTAGGTATAACAAAAATTTGAAGCTTATAAAATCTTAAGTATAAATGGTGCACAACTCCTGTGCAGATAAAGATAAAGGGCCATTTTTTAAACCGAAATAGCTTAGTAAATGGTTGGGTTAGAAGGTAGTAGCATGTTATCGATATTTACTTTCTTAGTAGATGATTGATGGGAGGACATTGAAAATCCTCCGACACCCCCGATTGATTTTGCCTTTGAAAGTACTTTCCTCCGATTAACCGTTTTCGAGATAATCGCTCAATGGATATATTTCTTTAAGATGTCCCAATCGCCCTTTGTGAGTACTCTTCCAACAATCTGTTGTGGAGATATAAGGGGATATATCCAATCACGGTAAGGGATCGAAGAAGAGGACTATGGTTGGTAGAAATTAATTCCTTTCGTTGAGACCTTTAATTAGAATATCATGAAAGATAAAATACGCCCCCCCCCCGCGCCATGAACTGAACTTGAAAAAGAGTCGCGCGGTAACGTTATAGTTTGTGCAAACCAATTTATTTCGATGAGACCATGAAAGGTGGAACGGGTGTTTACCCCCGTCCCCCCTCCCCATTTTCAAAATTTTTACTGCACCACTAAAGCCATGCGCCAATTGATTGCCGTATGTAAAAGTAATGCACGTTTTACTTTTACTTTCAAAAACAGCATCTCAGGAAATAATTGATGGAGGCCACCTCCCTTAAGACAGCGAAATTTGATTGCCGTGTGGCACACCTTCAAGGTGTAGGCTACATATTGCAAAAAATTCCAGGACTCTAGGACCATTCCCCTAAAAGTAGTTCAAAACCGCAGAAGTGGGTCCGACAGACGGGCAAAACTCAAACAAAAGCAAATTTTTTTTTAATTTCTTAAAAAAAATTGATTCATTTCAATCTCGTCTATGTACTTACCTCTATGTATAAACAAAGTATGTTTTTATTTTACTTTATATTACCGTTTCGTTTTTGTTATGCCTCTATTATCATTTATATCAATACATTCTACATCTTTTACTGCTTTGAGTGCTTTGTTTTAATTGCAAGAACTCTAGAAAAAAGGATGGGATTTTGTCCAGTGCAAAATATCAGTGAAATTCATTAAGTATCAGTGAAGTCCGTGAAGTTTTTGGTAGAATACATGACGTGTCGGTGAAGTCCGTGAAGTTCGGTGAAGTATTGGTGAAGTCCGTGAAGTACTGATGAAGTCCATGAAGTATTAGTGAAATACGTGAAGTATGAAGTTTGGTGTACACGATTTTGCCTAGCGATTTACCCCTCGGAATTAGGTTTTCCTGCTGTTTTCCTAATTCATAAGGTAAATACCGGAGTAGTATAGAACAACTTAGTACCTTCTGCAGGGGCACCACTAAAAAGCATTATGCGGGTCACTCTGTAATTGGACGTAAGCCCGTTGAGGGCCTAGAACAAGAGGGAAAATAAATGCATAAAAAATATATATCCCCACAAGAGGTATTGGAATTGGCGAGGGAGAAAAGAAAAGCCGGAGCAATTTGGCAACATACACACAACCGCAACGATAAAACCAGATATAGGTAATCAACTGCTAATAGGTTAAAACGGAAATTAAACGAAGCAAAAAACGACACCTTTCGGCAATATGTAACTTCTCTTTCCAGAGATATCTAGAGTATTTGAAGGGTCATAAAACGTTTCAAGAGATTACAGGAACAAGAGAAAGCTGATCTGTTAGCGCTACAACTGACAGGAATATTTATGCTGAACTCAGGAGCAGCAGATGTAGAAATAGATACCTTCCTTGAGGCTCCACTAGAACTTTCACCCACAATAAGAGATCTTACAATTGCTGAATTACGTCAAAAGATAAAATTATTAATCAACAAAAAAGCACAAAGCTACGATCTCATAACTGGGCCAATCCTTAAGCAGTTACCCGAAAAAGCAGAAAGATGTGCCGCTAATCTACTATTCACTAATCAGTTTACTACCAAGTGTCCAAACTCCTAGAAAAGTTTATACTTAACCCGTTAAACAAAGACACATTAGAAGGCTTCATTCCAAAACACCAATTTGGATTTGGACGAAACCACGCTACTATCCAGCAATACCACCGAACCGAGTATCTGACATTATTCAGAAACCACTAAACAACAAAAAGTACTGCGCTGTAGCCTTCCTAGATGTTCGACAAGCTTTCTATAAAGTGTGGCACACAGGGTTGCTAGTCAAACTTAAAACATTGCTCTTACACCTGTTTTACCTTCTGTTCCAATCCTATCTCTACAACCGCTACTTTAATTTAAGAAGTACTAAAACTTCAAAACCTTGATACTTCACGAGTATATTATACATCAGTATACACAAATGCTTAAAATAATTTAAGGGTACGACAGCACGAGAGTCGTTTGCTTTTCGAAACTTCATGCTTTCACAAGTTTTTGTTCTGTTTCAGATGTGTTGGGCTTCATTCACTACACACTCAGTTTTGCATATACTTATCGTAACGTTCAATAAATAAACCATAATCTAACAATTTTATCGAGAATTTACATGGCAACCGTGGAAACTTTTATCACATTCCACAAGGTTGCGTTATCAAATGTTGGAGAGCGACAATATTATGTTTCTAGCTTTGTGTGTACATAAGTAGGTATTATGCTATATCTTGTTCCTAGATATTGTTTAAGTGCTGATATTTCACAGTATCTATATACCAGTTTCTTTAATTATTAGCTGTAGGACCGTACCTACTACGATAATGGTGTAAGATTTGATTAGACCGTTGTTTTGTATTGAAACAATAACTTTATCACAATTTAAGGAAACAAAATTTAGTGGCATAATCCTATAGCGTACTTATTAATGTTTGTGGTTGACAAATTAACCCTGCGTTGGTCAGGTAAAATAAAAACTATTGGATCGTACGGCCCCCTCACTTTTGAAAGAGGTCTAAACCTACCTAGTGGAAGAAAACAAACAAAAAGTATTGAATCGACTCAGATAGAGAAATGAAAATGTTTGCGTGCTAATAATTAGTGCCATTAAATGGAGCTCCATCGACCACAGTGCAGAATTGATATGCATCCAATTACACCTGTAGAACCACTATTCAATTCATAAATTAATTAAGCTACCTAAGCGCCGAGCACAAATGCATTTACACGATATTGCCGAGTTATATCTATTGTAGTTAATGGCAATGGAATTTACAACAACTTCAACGTTTAAAATCGCAATAAATTTCACAATTTGTTAATCGGATTAGTAATTTTAATTTTAATTTTATCCCTCTCTTGTTTTTGGGCCCTCAACAGGCATGCGCCCAATTACAGAGTGACCCGCATAATGCTATTTAGAGGTGCCTCTGCAGAAGGTCTTAAGTTGGTCTATACTACTCCGGTATTTACCTTACGAATTACGAAAACTGCAGGAAAACCTAATTCGGAGTAGCCGGTAGAATGCTCGGAACTGGTCTAAGGCATGGTATAATAAAAAGTCTAAGGTAATTTCCATCTCCGCCACAGATGAAAAATTCACCTCAACTCAGGTTCGAACACCCGACCTCCGGATTTATAACCCAATGCTCTACCACTGAGCCATAAATCCGATAATTAAATCCAAAAGCTGAACAGCACATGGAACCAAGTCGGTTCTGCCATGGAAATCCACAAAACCTCCCTTCCTGCATCGATATACCTAAATTAATATTCCTGCTGTTTTCAGAAAGGAGAGCCCCAGGAAGATGTCGCATAAATCCCGAAACGATTAATGTACCTTCTTCAGAATTCAATGAATCTCAATCCTCAATGTACTAAAATCAGTTTCTATTGCATCCTTGCCATTGGACTTTTGCGCTGTTGTCACGTTCGCGCAAGTAACGCGACAAAATTGACAGCGTTGATCTTGCAGCTCAAGTAACTAGGAGAAGTGTAAACTGCATTTTTTTTAGTTTTCAAAATATCCCCCAAACACATTGAAAACAAGCAATTTGGAACACTCTGTACACATGACGGCATTTATTTTTCTATGGATAACATTGTGAGACTGTTTAATCTGCACATACACTCATTGTCTTTCTACTAGCGATCTTCTACGATCCTTCATTCGCTGTCAGCCAGTCAGCCAGCCGGCTAGCGAGCCGGCCAAAATGTGATGAAAACTATCTTTTTATAAATTTGCAAAAATGCGCTAAAAACATCAAGGCACAATAACTATCCGAACTCCGTACATGGTGGAAATTGAAAGTAGATTTGATTAACTAAGAGTAATTTAATTTGAAATTCGCAACCCTTTTGTAAAATTGTGAATATCCAAGCATTTGCACCCCTATTCTAAACCTTCATCGTTTCTTCGACCCCATGGCATATCTAAATTTGACGCACAAATTGAAAAAATTATATTGTATTTCCATTCTTTTAAAATTTATGTGTAAATTCAGGTGTAATGAGTGATGCATAAAGTTTGAAATTTTCTGCGAAGTTACTTTCAAGTTTTTGTTTTTTTTGTTTTTGGCCGTGCAAAATGAACGAATGTACCTTCTTCAGCATTATGCATCAAAATGATCACCAAATTTAGGGGTTCTGCGGGAAGATTTAGGATATGGAAGCGAAGAATTACGGGCGAAGATTTAACTTCGAAAAACGGTGGACAAAGAGTGTTCCGGACATGGATGGATGCAATATTATGATCAAAAAATGAAAATACAAAAACACATTGCAGGGTTTCCGGTTTCATATCATTTCTGAACGACACGAGAAACATTAATAAAATCTCCGCATGACTTTTAAATAAATTTTCTATGACTATGAAAGAAATAATTTTTCGACTGAAATCGATACGAATATACTAACACCATCTAAAATCAAATATTTATATCCAAAACATAACCAACCAACCACGTTCGGTGATGGAAAATCAATACTGGGACTAGAAAAGCAAACGATTCCTAAAGGGGTTTACATTTGACAGAAGCGAACTACGTACATTGAAAGAAAATTACGGACACAAAGAGGCAGGAACCCTTTAGGCTGTATCAGTCCAAATTCATAACATATCCGATACAGTATCCTGAAAATATAATGGGCTTGCAACAGAGACTACGGGTACTTGCAGTGATCTCCTAACTGTGCGAAAATGGCTGTTGAATTAATAAAGTCAAAATTTTTTATAAAGAACTAGTTGCTTTAGATTTGTTTCAAGGTTCGACGTAAACGCAAACCAGGTCAAACATCAAAACAGTCTATAATAAATTCAGCTGTGGAGTGCTAGTTATTTTTAAATTAGAAGATAGCATTAATAGTAATATAGAAGCATTGTGTATACACTAGATAAATATAGCACATAATTGCAATGTTTGTTGGGATCATTGAGTATAGCGATCCGTAGTATAGTAAGTACACAAATGTAATGCGTTAGTAACTACCTACATGAAAATGTTGGATACGAATAAAAACTATGCATCTTTAATTTTCAATAATTTCAATTTCACACATTATTCGTGAAATTGTCAAGAGTCATGCATGGGAATATCGAGGGATCTTCAATCCTTCTACCGGCCTTAGCCTACAAGATATGTTCCGCAACATTCAAGTATCTCGAAAAAAAGGGCACTTTACACTAAGCGAAAATATAACCCATCAGTAAAAATTTTAACTAGTTTTCCTCATAAATTATTTGGACGTATCGTACAAAAACAAGTTTAACGCGGAAACCAAGGATATACAACATGTAGTTCGTGAGCATCGTGGCAATAGCCAACAAAATTGGTGCGTAAATCCTGTTTTGGATATCGAAGTAGTGCCTTTGGTAGAATTAATCACGAAGTTGATGCACACATTCCTATAATGATCTGTGCATGAAAATCTCGACAGATTTTGAAAATGAAACTTGCGCGTAAGGTACAAAAATGATCAATTTCGAATGAATCACCTGCACATGCAACATCCTGTACATCGTGCATTAACTTCGCCTTTAGTAAAAAGGATATTCCGCATTAATCGACCTCGAAATTGATGAATTGGTGTGGCAGACCTACATAAATCGACAATAAAAGTTGAAGAAGGCACAAAAAATTATTTTAAAAAAATGACCCCCCCCCCCCCCACAATGAAAAAACTAAAATAGGTACTTACTGAGCTTTTTCTCTGTTTCGAAAATTATCTGTAATAAAAACGTAATTTTTGTCAATATTTATTTTTATGTTGAAGATAATCCTAATCCTAATATTAATTTACGTTAACTGGACTGCGTGGGGATTGGTTTCTGTAACTAAAAGTAATGCGCGCATTCAAAGTACAACCAGTTTATAAATTTAAATGTCTCATTCGCAACATTTCCTTTCAGGTATGTAATAAACGGTAATTCTGCATCACTAACACCATTTCAGTAGACTAGCTGGTGGTATTGTATATTCCCTCGGTAATTTAACACGCCTCATTAAGCAATAAATCAATAGTGCAATTAACAGTAGCACGTTTGGCTGAACTCAGTTTCAAAACGGGGATTATTAATTTTTTATCACCTCAAATTAAAATCATTGTAACCATTCTCACTCTAATAAAAGCAAAGTTGCAAGGCGGTACGTAACAGACAGTACTTCCCAATAGGCTATGGCTATTTTTTTCTTTAATAAAAGCATCTATGATAAAAAATACAAAGAAATATCTCAATAAACAAGAACGTTAACATTGCACAATCTACGCATTCGCGTATCTTATTTTTGCAATATGCGATATGTTTGTCTTTACTAGAAGCATCTGCGGTTAAAATTTCAAACTAGAAGCATCTATGGTTAAAATTTGAAAGACACGAATGCGCATAGACTGCACATGCGACATCTAATGTAATGTAATGTAATGTATATTTTTTGTCGTAATATCACATTCAGTGCTTGCGACAGGTCAAATTACAGCATAAATAAGTAGTATACAATAAAAAGTACAAACAGACAAAGAAATTCATAAAAAACTAACAATATTAAGAATAAAAATACAAGTTAAAATCACAAATTAAAAACAATAGGTGTACTGAGGTATTCCTCTATGGAGTAGAAACAATAAGCTAAAAAATGATTTTTTATAAAATTTTTAAACTTAATGAAAGGTAAGTGCTTCACAGCCAGTGGTAGTACATTATACAAATCTATGCGGGGGCTATTATTTTTGGATTTGGAAAGTCTAAAGTATGGAATCCTCAGATTTTTGCGTTCCTAGTGTTGTAGCTGTGTGTAGTGTCATTAGTTGGGAATGTAGATAACTTTTTGTGAATTTCTAAAAGAGCAGTATACATGAATATTGATGGCAGCGGCATAATTCGAAGTTGACGGAAATATCGCTGGCAGTGTGCTCTAAACTGGGCACCTACAATAACCCTTATCACTTTCTTCTGCATAATAAAAGCTTTGTTCGATTTGGGAGCATTTCCCCACAAAGTTACTCTATACAGGAGATGAGAATGAAAAAGTGAGAAGTAGCAGGATATAAGGGTTTTAATAGATATTGCCCGTTTTAGAGTTCTCAAAACAAACAAAGACTTGGATAGCTTCGATACAACATAGTCAATGTGATTGATCCACGTCAACCTATCGTCGACACAAATACCTAACACTTTGGCGCAAAGGCCTGACGAAATCTTGTTGCTGGCAGAGAATGTCAGTATATGCGTCTTATCCTTATTAAGCATTAAGTTATTATTTGCAAACCAATTAGTCGCTTCTTGCAACGTGATTTTGGCTTTATTGCATAATGATTTAAAAGTTTTATCTTTAACAATTATGGAAGTATCGTCAGCAAAGGCTATACAAGTACTGGGGTATACAAATTGAAAAAAATCGTTTACATAAATAATAAAAAATAGAGGCCCTAAAATAGAGCCTTGTGGAACACCATGTTTCGTAGGAAGTAGTCTTGAATACTCTCCATTAACAACAACGCATTGCTTACGATTGTAGAGATAAGCCGAGAAGAATGTAGCCGCTAAGCCTCTGATGCCACATTGAATCATTTTATTTAATAAAATTTCAAAAGAAACGCAGTCAAATGCTTTTGAAAGGTTTGAAATGTTTATAATAATAATGACCAATGACACTAACCACACATTACCACATGATGACTTGGTTAAGACCCGTCTCATGTGAAGCATACCACCATGAGTGAGTAAAAAAAGACGATAATAATAATAATATTTATTAGTATTTCAGTGCGGTTCTTGCGAAAGCACTAAAACAAACGTCAAAAGATTTACAATAAGCCAAATACGTTTTAAACTAAGGTTTTTACAAATTGATAAAATTCGTCCATATTATAAAAACAATTTGATACCAATAATTATTTTAAATTTTGTTTATAGTTTATTTTTTTCGAGGACGCATTAATAAAACGTAATTCTCAAAAAGTGATGTCTTGTGGGATGTTGCTTGTATTAATTTTTTATTCCTAGTATTATAGGAATGATCAGCGGGTTTGAAAATTGTGTGTGCCTTTAACAGAAGCATCTGTGTTCTCGATAAATAAGACAGTGGATGCGCATGCGCACATTTAATCTGATACACGACAAAGCATTTTTGGTTAACATTTCAAAAACAGAATGTTGGCATTGTGCAGTCTGCGCATGCGCATATCTGATTTTTACTATGTGCGATACGTGTGTCTTTACTAGAAGTATATGTGATTAAATTTTTAACAAAATATATTAATAAATAAGAAAGTTGATATTGCGCAGCCGTGCGCTACCGAATTCAACAAGAACGAACTAAATATATTGAAAACTGTAGGAGTAGTTAAGGCATCGGACGGACGGACGGACAGACTTCGTTGGAAGATGTGCTAAAAAGTAGATTTCTCCGAGGTCTTGACTTCTCGGCAGACTTCCTAAAATCGAAGCTACATTTCCAGGTTGAATAGTATTTCCAATTCGTTGAAAAAAATGGGTAGTGAAGTTTTTCTCCCCGTTACCAATCTCCAATCCAACAGCGATTACTTTGAAAATGTGTTTTTGCTTAAGGAACTCGTATTTGGCATGTCTTTCCGACTCAGCTTTCTCAGCAGCAGACACAATATAGTGCATAGTACGGCAGATAAGAAGTTGCGAAAGTATCTGGGTAAGTGAATTCCCACACCAGACATTTTCCACGAGCCCAAGGAATCAGAGTCAATCCCTATGGGTGTTTCCCGTCGGTTCACGGAGAGATGGTATCTCAACAGAACGGAGTGCGCGGGTTATGAATTCTTTTTACATGACAATCCATGATAAGACTTTGAAGAAACCTCGGCACCGCAGGGACACCTATATATTTCACTTCACAAATGTCACTCCCAAGTCCTAATGTACAGTTTACTCGGAAGGATTCGTTGGACAAGAGCATTCCTAGTTGTGGTGAAGGCAGAGCGGAGAGCCCTGAGCTAGCCTCCGGTTGAGTGTATGCTAAGAATCGAGCTTTGGTGGATGATTCTGAAGTATTTTCTAGTAGGGCTTTCAGAGTCAAGACATGGATTCCAGTACTCCAGGCGAACTAGAACACTCGTTTCTCCAGGGGGTATACACTTATTCCCAAGCCTAATTCCATCAACTTGTTCCAGGCTTACAGGATCGAGCAGGAGGGAAAAGACTAGTGGTGAAACACTGTGTACTGAGGCCAAGTAGCCTGTAATGGCTAGATCAATTGAATCACTGATTCCCCAGCCTAACTCTTGTTCTAACTGAAAGAGGGGATTGTGCCCAAGAATCTTCACTCAGTTCGAGGGAAACTTGTAGCGCCCCATCGTACTAAACCAGTTTTTCCCTGTGCTTCCAAGTCGGGGCAACTCTCAAAAAGAAATTCAGCCGTGGGATGGAGATCGAGGCGCTCAGTAGGAAAAATGCCGAGTGATTTTATATTTAAGTACTTCCTTTTTTAATAGATAAATGTTGCGTAATGGGTGACAATCGAAGAAAACCCAATACAGCGTTGATATGAACAAAGTCGTCAGTGGACAATGTGACCCGAGCACCGCGGTGGACGTTATGACTAGTTGACGTTATGGCCAGGTTATGACTAGTTGACGTTATGGCCAGGTCCCGAAGAGATTTTCTCACCGAGAATGTCTCTGACCCTGATATTTTGGTAGAAGCTTTTTTAATGTTAGTTGAACAAAATTAACAAAAAATTGAAGCACAGAATTAATCTTGTTTATTTGAATTGAAAAACATGCTTATAACATAGGGGCGTGTTGAATCTAACAATCTAAATCTTAACAATTGGTAACGTTTAATAGTCGTCCGATCCATTTTTGAAAATTTGCAAAATTCTGGCGATTAATGGATTTTAGGTGATCTCGAATTTGATTTGGATCGAGATACACTTTTCTCCCATGTTTGAGGCTATAATTTGAATTTAAAGTGGATGCATATGTAAGTACGGCCATCTTTTTTAACCATCTGTTACCTTGTGCCTCGCCTTGTGCGTTCTTTTTAGAATATTCGCTCTAGCACAGTTCGAACCAATTTAATTTCCGTATTAGTATCCTTGTGGTATAAATAAAAATAACCCTCTTGTTAATTGGAGGTAAGTTGAACGTTGTGTTTTGTTTTTCGAGTGGATTCAACACATAATTCTTTAACGGTACAGAATCTAGTTTTGTTTCCAAGTTATTAATTACAATTACAAATTCACGTCGACGCAAGAGTTCCAGTTGTAATTTTCATTGACGCTTGACCAAGGACAACACCTCAGCTGGAATAACCTACAGCCAGGGCTTGTAGCGAAAATAACGAAATTGGATCAATTAGTGTTAGTGTCAACTTATCTTTCCTTGAAATAATTAATAATAACAATAAATAATAGAAATAGACAGAAGTGTGCATTTACAGGAGTCAGAAATAAAGAAAACATGTTATTTAAATGTTCTTCAATCACAAATTTGAAATGCGATCATAATAGATTGAAAATTTTAAAAGAGATATGCAGAAAGCTGTTGTAAGTTTTTTCCAGACGATAAAATACTAAGTTTAGCTGATCCTTATTACGCGTAGTATAATTATGAACATCAGATCGCACAATTTGGTTGTTTGAGCTTGTTTTAGCATACACAATTCAAGATAAATATACAAGGCAAAGTTAACAACTTAAAGTCTATAAATAGGTTCCTACAGTTTTCTCTATAACCAATATTACTTCAAACCCTAATTGCCCGTCGTTGAAGAGCAATATAATACATATTTTGCTAATTTTTTAAGAAATATACTCTCGAATATACTCGACATAATAATATAATATAATAATAGTAATTTCAATTGCCGAGTGGATTTCCTCGGATTCCTTGTTCCTTTGCTTTGTTTTACAGATTTTACTCAAGCCAAATTTTCTGCCTTGCGCAAGTAAACAATTTTCGTTTTCATGCACCATTTTACTTGCACAAATTGGCTTGCACAAGTCAATTTGCGCAAATTGCATGAGCGTCAAAACGCACCATAAAGAAGTAGTGTGACGTAATCGATCACGAGATCACGAGGGAGATCATGTTGTTTTGTAACAAGTTGACTAGTATATTATTGTTGAATTTTTGGGAATTTCATTAAATTTCAATAAATCACTGGATTATTTTATTGGGCGACTTTTTGTCGCTCAACTTTTTAGTAAGACACGAGCAAGTTACGAAGTTTTTTATGGCCTACGAACTAACAACTTGAAATGAAATGCCTCATGCGCTGTTATATACGTTACTATCCTTGAACTAGCTGGCCGTTCATGTGGCGGGTTTTGAGAAAAATTGGTGCCAACTTAACTCACGTCACACACCGTATACAATCGGAAATAGTATGTAGAAAAATCTTTTATCCATGTCTTTATGTTTGAAATTTCCTAAACATCAAACCAAATTTAATAACAATCCAATTCAGAACAAAATTGTCCTGACCAACAGAAGAATTAACCTCCGGAGCCAGCCTGGTATTTCCCAATCAATCGTCAAAAAATCCAATCCAACGAGCCATTGGAAGTTATTCAAGTCGGCGGGTTAATTCATGCATTCCAGTTGAAAACACCTGATAACTACTCCATATTGATGATTTAACAAAGTTAGCCGTAAGAATTTTAGATCTTCCACGTCAAAGAAAAAATTGTAAATAAAGAGCTTAGTTATATTTCTGTATTTTTTTGGTCAAATTCAATCGATAGCTTTACGATCCGTTGTAAAAAAGTACATTTTGACGCAGTGTATCATTAATTTTAAATGAGAGATCCTAAAGCAGTCGAGAATAATGTAAAATATGGTGGGTATTATTATTAAAAAGAACCTCCTGAATTATATAATTCTAATCAAACTTTCTCCTTCGGAATCAAAGGGAATTAATTAAATTTCAATGTGAAGGAAATCAAGTTCAGGCGTTGTTTCTAAACTAATTTGTCAATGTAAAATCAAAAAATTAATGTGTATTTGAAATGCAAAGGTATTTCTGCAAATTATTAGCGATTCAATTTCAAACCATTGAGCATTTAGAGCTAAGAAAAAAGATGGCTCCCTCGAAGTGAATTTTAACCATTTCAAATTTGTGACAAGTAGAAGTTTAGTAAATAGAAAATTCAATGTAACAAAAGGAGATGCATCCTTAAACCACCCTTAATATTTTCTGATTTTTTATCAATATACAATAATTTGTCACTTCGATGTTATTATTGCGCTGGACAGTACAAAGTCAAAGAACCCATTTGTAGCAAACTTTAAGATAAATAAAGGAGATCTATTGTGTTGTAAACCAGGGTAGTAAAAAAGGTAACATTTAATAGGGAACCGTAAGAGTTAGTCGGAGGCATTTTTTAACAATTTTTATGATACAGTTGTCTCGTTAATAAAAAAACAAAAGAAATTGTCACCCACGTATTTGCAACCGAGATACCGATGCAAAATGACACCAAAGTGTAATAGTATCGTTTTATTTTATGATGGTAGGAAAAATATTAGTGCGAGAAATAGTATCAATTAAAAAAAGCTGTAAACATTTCGAGGAGAAATGGAAAAATTCAACATGTAATTCTATAGCACAGTTCTTAGCTTCCCCACACTTTCTGTTGATTAGTTAAAATTTTTGCATGTCCGATTAGTTTCGACTATGACAAGTCATTTTCTGGCTTAATAAAAGCGAGTTTCATGAACATTTAAATGGTGAAGTTACAATTACATTTGACATTATTTTCCATAAAATAATTTTAATTGTAATTGTAACTCCGTCATTTAAATTATGTAATTCACGTTTATCAAGGCAGAAGTCGAATTTAATCGCAAATGCCAAAATTTATGGGGAGGGTTTAGTGTTATTATTAATTCACAATTAAATATCACCCCATTCTGAGTATAATATATTACAACATGGATATCTCCTATATCTCACTAAGCTAATTGTTCATTCGGTGCACCCCCATCTAATATTGACATTCGATATTACTTAAAGTCAAAATATATATTATGTAATTTATTTGTTTTTTTTTCTATACATACTATACACTATAAGTACATATACACATCCGGACGTCTACCAGAAATGAATAGTCTTGGTTCGACTTCTTAGTTCCTTAGCGTTTTATGGGTATCGAACCAGGAGCGGTAAAAACCACTCGAGTTTTTGTGTTTACGGAAAAAATGCAAATTCTTTTGATTTTACCTTTTAACATTCACTAAATTTTAATATGTGTATATGCTTTTGATTCCTCCATTACCTTGGCCATACAGCACGATGTCGATACAAGGAAGGTCAGTAAACTATGACACAAGAAACAATACCCCGTATCTAATAACTCAATAAGCGTGAAGCGGCGTCGTGCAATACAAACAAACTTTGATTAAATTAAATTTCACACATTGCGGATTCAGAACGTTATGGCGCTTGCATGAAACATTGATTTATCATTGTTGTTTACAGTATAGGCTCATCTCGTCTATTATAGATATCCTTTGTTGAACTTCTCGCTAAAGGTAGGAAACGCAAGTGACCTGAAATAGGTAATTAATCATATGAACGAATCGTAGTTTTAAAAACTGCAAAAAACATTTTTGTCCCACCGCCCGAATATGGCCCTGCAAACACAGCTGAAATGTGAAAGATAGCGATCATCAGCACTTTCAGGAGTAGTATCTGCTTTTTGTGAACCGATATGGAGGAGAGGATGTACAATCCAATAGTAAAGTAGTAGTAGTAGGAAAGATCTTATTGAGAAAGTACCTACTTTCATATAAACACTTTAAAAAAATAGTTTGGGGAGGAAGGTAGAGTTGTTATCCCAATATTCACGCTGTTTTCAACACGCACTCGGGAAATGTGCGGGAAGCTTACATGTGATGCAACCGCAAATGAAACCACACAGTAAAAAATAACTCCCTCGAAAATGCGCGAATGTACCTGGGTCCTGATTTCAATGTACCTCATTGTACCAAAATTCGCTTTCATTGTACATTTGCCCTTTTCGAAAAATCACGAGAACACCAGACCAAGTTTGAATAAGTGCTCAAGCACTAATACACCTACTAAAATTTATTTCTGTCGTTTTCGGAAAAACCTCCCTTTACTGCTGTTTATCTGTCCCGAACGATCGCATACATTAAAGTTAAAAAGCTTCCTGGGCAGCTGCTCTGTCTTGGCTTCGATAAATTAAGTAACGATGATCATCAGAAAATAACGATGACGTGGCAATAAAAATAGAATGCATAATGAATGTGCGAGGAGAGACATAGATCGTAGAGACGTGTGTTTTAGAGCTGTGATGGGCAATCAATAATTACGTTGAAACATTGCATTGATGTACTATTAATAAGAAGTGACAGAATTGCTGAAAGCTGCATGCGAAGTGATGTGACCTTTTGATAGCATAGTTCCAGATTATGTGAAAATGAAAAGGCGTGTTTGAATAAGTAGGTTTGGTTCCAAACTGTCAGGATAATAATAGTATACTATCGCTGATACCTGATTTGTTTCCAGTTTCAGTAATAGCTCTTCAAGTAACAAATACGTTCCAATTTCAATAAACTCGAAAGTCTAATATACTCGGATGAAAGAATAAGGCCATATATAAATCTTAACTTCTGATATGAGAAAAAGTTTTTTGTTGTCAAGAATCCTTCGATAGATTAAAGAGGCACAACTACAAACGCTTTTAAAATAAAACTGTATGCGCCCAGTTCAGTACACTTTACTTAGACGTTTTAATATAGCTCATATTCGTTTGACAAAACCATTTTCCCGTATAAAGATGAAGGTTTATAATTTGAGCAGGGTATGGGATAAACCTTTTTCACCTTTCGATACACCTTATAATATCCTTTTGGGAAATTCGTCATAAAATTCGTTGATGATAGAAAGAGTTTTATGATTTTCTTTGCTTTAAAGATCTTTTATAACCTCCGCAAATTAAGCTATAAACGAATACATAAAATGAAAACTTTTGGCGAATTATTGGGGCGTTGAATGATTCATTCGTTTTCGAAATGATGAAATTAGTTAAGTAAATGTTACAGAGATGGGGCAGTAATTTCGACCCTAATATTGGCCTACAATGCGCTCTTTTATCATCCTTACAATGACGTATCAGCAGTCAGTGCCTTGTGGTGCTAGTCAACTCAATGTTGCCTAGATTTCAATAAAACGTAATCAACGTGACCAGCTGTGGACGAGGCTGTGGACCGTATTTCGGTACGCTATGCGAACAAAGAATTTTCCCAAAGTAGTGCATAAATAACGAATTTGACGTCAAGGAAAATGCATAATAATTACTTATTGATTTGGACGAAATTTTACAATAGAGGTGCTAGCCTGACGTCAAGAAAACACCTACTCCCATCAGATTTAAAACGGTTCCGTTTCAAATTTATCAAATAAAAAGTGCCACGTCGGCCAGCCTTCACTTCCAAAACGCAATTCATAAATTGAGAATTGAGATACAGCTCTCGAATTCTTTGAGAATTGTTTTTTCAAACCAATAAAAATAATTTGGATACCGAAAATGCAATAGAGCAACAGTCGTACGAACTGGCGCGTCTAGGTACAATATCAAAACGAATGTCTACCTCGGAATTTTCAAAAAATATAATTGTTTCCATACCTTATCCTTGATGTACAATGCACACTTGCTTCATTCACTGCACAATTAAGTAACACCGAGAAAATCAGTAATCAAACTAACCCTAAACGCGGTCACAAGCCAACTGGTAACAAATAAATCAAATTTACGCGTTATCATCTGAAACTTGTTTCTTTTATTCGATACATTCCGACCGCCTTAGTCAATTACTCATCTTTCTTAGGACGTATTAGCTGATCAACATGTGTTTCAAGTAAACAAGTTAGATAAAACGGCCGTCGTTAAGTAAACTGTTTTTATTTAAAAAAAACAAATTGCTTTCCAATCCCTTTCCAAAACCTAAAAAAAAAACACTTTGTAGTTGTTAAGTTGTTAATTTTTGCAATCTGTTCGTATCGAAATGCGGTTTTCGATATAGTGCTGTGACAAATATGCTCCAATACTGGTTGACAGGTTTTTGGAAAATTGCGGAAGAGGTGCAAAAGATATGATTTCATCATTATTTGCAAAGTATAGGCCAGTGGACGAATCGGATTTCAATCCTACAAAAAATTTTATTGTTTTAATGATTTCATTTTTTGCTCAATATGACTACCCTAGGTTTTCTCTCCTGGCAGAGTTGTGCTTAAGTGGTAAAGGGTAAAAATGTACCTGCAAAAAGGGTATTTTTGCGGTTTTACGGTTATATCTTGTAAATGACTCGCAATGTCGAAAACATAGTCCCATTATAAGTTTTAGGACTTGTTTTGGGGTATGAATGAGACCAGACTCCGCTCCTGAAACTCAAGCTCATACAGGTCTTGGTCAACAGCTGGTTCATCTATTGCATCTGGTAAGCAGTACAGGAGTTTACCTTGCAGTTGGCACTTAATCTCAGCCTTCCGGCACCCACAACCACTTGCACAACCCAATATGGAAAGAAGAGACTTTGGAGCTGGTTCTTTGGCGGTAGAAACAGAGTCAAGACCAAACTTTGAAGTCTGAAATCTTCAAACAGTTATTGTTGTTGATTACAAAAATGGATACGTAATGAAATCTCTAATTGCAATTGCATTTATGAAATTTTCTTGGGAAACTCGATTGCTCAATGCCCAACAAGTGGTCCATGTGTGATTTTTTGTGATCAATATTTTTTTGGCAAAAAATATTACAATCGTTATTTATGTACGGATTTTCTTGGGAAGAAAACATCGTATCGGCTTCAGATTTTCGCTGTATGAAAGCTTATGAGTTCAAGATGTGCATACTATTAAAAATTAATTTTGGTATCCATCACTTTATGACCTAAAAGCGATATATTATTCTAAATCTTTATTTATACACCAATTTTCTTAGGAAAAAGACCAAACTCGATTGTTCGATGACCAAGTCATTTTTACACCTCTCATGTACATTCTACGTATCGCAGGTGGTAAAAAGATACTTAAAATGATAATAATATATTATGTATAGTATTTATGCGCTCACAACCTGGGAAACGCAATCACGGAAACACAAGAAACCTAACTCATTTAATAATAGAAAATAGGTACACTATTAAATCCCTCTTTCAACCTGAAATACTTTCTTAATTAATATGACGGATCGCCATCTAACACTGTTAAAGTTTTTTATCTCTTCTTTTGTTAAATTTTTTAGGAAATATTTCATCATTTATGAGCATGTTATATTGTGTCATACTAAAAAATTTTCAAGAGCGGGCAAAGAGGGTCCCAAGCGCGGGCTAAGCTCGCTCTTGTCCCCCTCTGGCTACGGCCCTGTCAGAGAACTTGGCACCACCACCAAGCCAGAAATTAAAATGTGTTCTTCTTTTATAGCATTATGCTAAAAATCTCGTTTCAAAATGACTCGGTGCTGATGACAATTATCCATCTTAAATTATGAACCGTGATTTTTTAGATTTTTGAGTGTCCCCACCTAAAACTATCTGCTCCGTCGCGTGATCTTTCGTTCCCGAATCCTCCAGATGGGTTTCTAGACTGCTACTCACTAACCGAACACAAAGTTCAAATGGGTATTAATTCCTTTCCTGCTGGATCAAGTCCTGGTATAGATGGTTTACGCCTCCAGTTTCTTAAATATATCTCATCAAAATCGATCAGGTATGCCGGGAAAAGAGCATTGACTGCTATAACTAAACTTTGCAACTTTATGCTCGATGAAGATACTTTACGGGGTAACACTTTGCGCCCTTCACAAGAAAGGTGGAGGATTACGCTCTATCGGAGTCCGCTATCTGGACGTGGCTTCAGTGCCAACATTGGTACCATGTTGAACAGCCCAGACATTGAAACCTGTATGTCTCTCCGCGTTGGCTGCAAAAGGTTTCAAAGCACCAAGCAACTGTGGAAAATTCGTAGAGGAAAATGGGCATCACGGTTTAAGAGGCTTATCTAGCAATGGACGGTTCTTTTGCCTTAATTAAAGTTTGTTCAATCCCGGAGCCTGTACGTTTGTCACACGACGATGGAAAACGATCAGATGGAGTCACTGTATCACCAGAGCGCACAGGACAACGCCTCATTTGGGATGTCACCTGCGTGGACACTGTTGCGGTATCACACATAGACCAAACATCAATCACCGCCGGGACAGCTAATAAAACTCAAGCGAAGGAGAAACACGAAAAGTATTCCGCCCTAAAAATCTAACAATTTTTCTTTGTAGCCTTTCAAACCATTGGTTCGTGCAGCGCGGAAACATTATCATTTTTTAAGTCTATGGGATGAAACCTCATAACAGAGTCCGGAGACAAGTGTTACCATCCAACTGTGATGTTCTGAAGACCACGGTATCAATAAAGTCAGTAACGGTAAAACGGCGCATGGTCTGTTTAGAACGACAACCAAATGCTCGCATAATCATATTTTGTAAAAAATAGAGTGATTGGTGCAATCTTTCCCCTATAGTGTTGACATATACCTACATCGAGTATGCCAATAACCAGATAACGCAGCAATTGTATTCTGCTATCACTTGATATCTGTAATTCGTACAATCTTATCGACTGACAAGGGCAAAAATGTTTTGCTAGATAAAAGCGCATTTTTTTTATTTAATCAAATACAACACTATACACAGAGGGTTAAACGTGAAGAAAATGTATTTTTTTTTTAATTGTCTCGAATTTGAAGCCGAAGTTCTGCGATCTTAAGTTGTATTGTGGTTAAGGGAACGTGACATGGTTAATTGTAAAAGCATTACTTAGTCGTAATAATTTGTCACGTTTTCAAACATCATGGATTCAGTTTCAGTTCCAAACAAGAAAGAAATTTCATTCATCCAATCTGTTTATGAGATTAATTTATAAATGACAAGTAAATGCCCCGATAAGTAGTAATTACTATTTGATTGTATATAGTTCAAAGTCATTACCTCTGTTTATGAACAGTGATTCCGAATACTACGGAAATCTTCCATTTTACGTATGTAGTGTGACAAAGTAAAAGGGTCTTGTTCAAATGATTGAAGAAAAAAAAATCATTTTCCAATATTGCGATGTTCGTTAAAATTTAGCAGAAATCTTAAAGCTAATGAAAATGTGCTTTTCTGTGTCTTTTTTACCGATGACTTGCGTGTCAAAAATCACTCGTTTTTGATTAGATAAAAATTGAGCACGGTCGGAAAGTAAAAAGACAAGATTTATTGTAGTGACTACTAAAAACGGTTTTAACTGAAACGGATACGCAGTTTTAGGTTGATAAGGTCCTAGGCCCTGGCCTTTCAACTAGAACGAGAAGTTACCGTGTCCATGATTAACCTCACAGTTATATTGATATTGACTCCCCAATCTTGGTACGTTATGACAACCGGAAGCTGTAGATCAATCTAAAATTACTTTGTAGCAGTCGCATATTAAGACAATGTTAGTTCGAGAGACACCAATCAATTATTACTTGTCCTACTCCACTATTTAATTTGAGCAAATAGTGCATATTAGTTATTTACACTTTTGCTGGAATGTAAATCAAATAATCTTTGTTCATAGTTTGACCTCTGAATCAATCCAGTTACATAACTCAGAGAATTACCTTGGTCGAATGAAACAAGGACTATTTTAATTACATGGGTAACAAAGTTCATCGTTAATAGCATAATTTTGAACCTCCTGCTTCCCCAACGATACAGTTGATCGTCTTGCCACTACACCTCCAAGCGATGAAGAGATTAGTGAATGATATCTGCTTCGCTTTCAATGGTCACCAAGAAATTCAAATAAATAGATCTGTATTTGTATTGCATTTAATCAGGCTCAATTAATGGCTAGCTAGATGGGTTCAATTCTCCCTCAATCTCTCTCAACTTAATTGATAATTGGGCACAACTCAATTCACAAATAAATAAAAATGTTTGATGGGCTCAAGAAGTTACTCTAAATTTTTATAAAACGATATGATACCTACGCTCAATCACAACCACGGCTTATGTTGACTGATTATTCTTTTTTTGTAATGAGCCTGAGAGTATTTATTAAAATGTTGACATTACTAACACGATGGTTTTCGACTACGAAGGTTGCATGAAGTTTGTTTTCAGCCTCGGTCGCAAACAGAGAAAGAAAAATGGCTTCCGGGATATCGAAAACGGCGTCTCTTGGCAGAATTTGTTTTTTAGAAAAAGTATCCATTGTACCTACCCTTTGAATAATGTCGATATAGCACTCGGAGGTTGATTTTTGGTGTCTAAATTATAACTTCAAATCATTTTCCCATTCAAACGCTGGCGATTATCGCATCCTTGCCGTACACTCAAGCTGTTCAATACATCAAGAGGGCTAGAGAATGCTTCGTTGAGTGCAACATGCGATTATTGATTGAACCACGAAATGCTCCAGATCTGGCGGTGGTTAGCTACCTTAATTTATTCGTTTCCAAAAACGTAGTTTTTCAAAATTGAGAGAAAAAACGATACAAAGCTAAAGTCAGTATCACAGCATTAAATTTAGATGAGACCTTGGTCTATTGTTTCCAACCGATATATTTAAAAATTCGGAGCTGATCCGTAAACCTGTGAAATCAGTTGGCATGATGATTATCTAAAATGAATAATGCTTATAAAATATATACTGCATTAAGGGAATCGCTGAAAAGAAAACGACAGGTGTGTTAAATTGAGTAACACGCAGCATGTATTTTCAGAATTCTGTAAAGTGAAGTTTCCCAGAATAGGTTGATCGTTACTAAAATGTGAAAGAGGTGTAGAAATTGCAAGGTTTTTGTCCATGTAACTAACTGACATCGATCGCATTTCGCAAATTTTTGTATAGAACGTTGGAGCAATTAGCGAACAATGCAATATAGTAAGGAAGTATCGGCTTTTATAGGACGAGAGTGGGCCGTTTTCACAATAAAGATTCTATTAATACGCAAGCTGTTTAATGCTTAAATTCTCCAAGCTGGGTGGGATTGTCTCTAGGTCATGGAGAGGTACATTAATGTTTTTTTTAAATAAAATCCCAGAGACATGTGTATATGTTTTATGGAAGAAATTAATTTTTGCATTTGAAGATATCTGGGACTTTAACAGCAGTTTTGACCTGTCTGGCGCTGACCGTCACAACACTCGTGTGCCAACTGAATTTATACAAACAAATCATAAATAAATAACACAGTCGACGTCGATAATTATTTTGCAATTAACTATTCCTGTGTAGTCTACACCAAACCTTTGGCGGCTCGAAGGGCATGGTGAAGCTCACTATCACACTGCAACTTCGCAATTATTTGAAGTGCCTAATTAGAGTGAGGGATTATAGAGCAATAATTTTAAAAATGAGGAGAATAGCAAGTGTTTAAGGTTATTTATAATACACGTTAGATAGGAATCTCATGGATAAATGACGTAATATACGACGACCGAACCTTACGGACTCTTGCCGAGAAGGATCGTCGTTGCTCATGGGCTCACGGGCCTCTCCGATCGATTTCGTTCTACTATTCTATTAAGAATGCCGCGAGGTAAATGTAGTACTAGAGTTGTTTAAAATAATTTTTTACTTCCGAATGCAAGCTCTTATTTAAATCATGAGGCCATCGCATTTCTGTCCAATTTTATTAACTTAACTGTAATACATTTGGACATTAAGTCAATTTATAATACATTTAAAATAATGGGAAGTATGTTAAGCGCGTTTCCGCAATTCATAAAATTTAATAGTAAATCTGATTATTCCCACCATACAGTGTGCAGTTAGAACCGAATCACGTTTGACCTAGTTCCACGTGTAATAGGAACAACGTGTTAAGGGTAGAGTCATATAGGGTGCAAGATAATCTCAAGGAACTTACTTTATGACCTGATTCAATATGTTCCGGCTGCGGTAGCGGTCGCCCCGAGCCCTTTTCACAGTCCAGCCTGACTAGATGTTCCGTAGTGACGGTCAAGTTAACATTTGTCGTTCAAAAAACTGAATTAGCAGGAGCAGGGCGCCCGAAACGCACCCAGACACTACACGCACTCAAACTCGAGTCGTTCGCACGTCTCCGAGCCGTTCTGGCCAGTGGACATGAACAGTCCGATTTCGTAATGTTCCGCCGGACCGTTTTAGAAGCTCACTGGCGATGTTGCCTCTCGGAACCTCCTGTTCGATGCCGGGACATACCATACAGCGATGCCTTTCATATTGCGCACGCAAGCCAAATATCTACTATACTACATACCGACGCTCCCCCGTTCATGAGCAATGCTCCCCGACGTCGACGTCACAACTAAAGATAAGTATTGGCACACCCTGTACAAGCATAAGTTCAAAATTATTTCAACAATAAAACGTCTACAAAAATAACAATAACAAGTTACACTACTTATTAATAGTCTTCTTCAATAGGCAAAAGTACAAAGTTTAGCTGCCTCAAATTCTGTCTTGACCTTAACGTATTAACCAACCGCCGCCACGACCACCACTACCCTTAAAAACCGAAACGTTGGTAAAACGCAGAATCTAAAAACGCATAAGGAATTAATGTGGCTCGAGCACCATTAGGAAATGTAGAAGAAAAATATATTTATTACCTACATCTGTATACATAAAAAGTAAACTTGACCCAGCGCAAGTAATCTATTTTAATCGTAACAAATCGACTAAATATTTCCCCAATCTAGCTAGACACGAGCATTTCTCTTACTATATAGAAATTACAATCGGCGCCGCGACGCCAACAAACCAACCGTTACAGAAATATCGCACAAGATCATTTCATTATGCGGGCATCAATAGTGACGAAATGCGAAGTGGATAATCGCCAAATCAAATCAAGGTTGCGATCACAATATTTAATCATTTTTAATATCATGACGTGAACTCCAATCGAACATTTTTATTTATCTTAAAAGCAGAACGCGGACTTGCAAAAAAAATAGGTATCCGTGCACGCTAGACACAACAATTACCTACATCCATTCTTAATTCTTCCAAATATAAAAATAAACCATTTCGTAACAGTCGATCTTTAAAACTCCTTTCAATTCTGCGACCCGTCTATTTCCAACTTTAGTTAAGGGAGAGAACGTACTGCCTTGAGGCAGGGCGAAAGTGAAGACGGTCGCGTGTGTTAATTATTTTATAATTAGACCTTGTAATTAACGCTCTTTCTCTTTTATTTCTAGTTTAGTTTGTAGTTTGATTTTTATGCTTTAGCTTCTTTGACTTTAATTTGTTTTTTGAAGGTAAATTTAATAATAAATGACACAGATACTTCATTCTATATATTGTATTGATTTATTCTACTACGGTATCTGGTCCTTTAGTATACACTCCTCTAGCAAAGAACAAGAATTTAATTCTTTATAAGCAGCGACGACGCTAGGGTTCAGCTGATGGGTAGGAAAACAAATATGACTTGGAAGTCCAAAAAAATGTTATCAAAAATCTTTTATATTGAAAGCACTCGCTGTGTGTCAGCGTAAAACTCGAGGTTGGTGGTTAAACAAGAATAACCTTTGCCATGACAACATGTTTTTCTAGAGCTAGCACACTTTAATACTGCGGGATACAGTTTTTTTGGGATTTGTCTCACTACAGCTATAAGGTTAATAAAGGATCAAATCATATCCAATTAAAATCTTTTGAGCGCACATCAGAAACTTAGTTGCAAAATACAATCACCAGAACAAGGATATCCACTGCGTTTTTACAAATTCGTAGCATCCGCATTACGGCGAAGCAGGTTAGAATGTTATTCTTACTACTGCAAAAGTGATAATCCGCGGTAACACGATTGGCCCAAATCTAATTTCCCATCAATCAAAAGCAAAAAATACAGATCTACCGGAGTCCGCGTGTCCCGTGCCCTGCAAGGACCTTCAATGGAGAAGTTTCATTGTATTATAAATTATAATTGATATAACGTAAAAATACATTATAAAATTAATCATGTAGGGCCTACAAGTGCGACTACGGAGAGGTTCATAAAGCATCACTAATCCTTTAGAAAACATGGTGCGGTGTAAAATAATAAGATGTGTATAAACTCCCGATTTTAGTAAATGCACAAAGTGAATCCAGTTTATGGTCCTTTCTATCACACTTTCACTGGTGGATCTTATGGAGTTTTGTTACATTTACAGCCGCGCACATTTATTTCAAAATGCAGGACACGAAATAGGTACGGAAAACTGTAGAGGACTCAATGTCCTACAAATTTCGGGAGGGCATATGTGTATATGCTTTTACGGTTTTTGAATGATAAATATTTAAAAATGAGTATATTTTCCGCAATGCCTTTGAATGTGCATTCATATTCGAAGGGGTTAAAACGATTTCCAGCTCTCGAGCAATTTTTAGGGGCTAGACCACTAATTTGCCTGGGCTAGGCAATGATTTAGATTATGTACGTATCACCAACATTCTTTTGGAAAACCACCATCTCTGTTGCTAGACGTTTGAAATATTCTATACGTACCCGATCAGCAGTACCAATAGTACTAATTTGTTTTAAAATTATAAGGAGCCTCATTTAAGTTTTTAAATTCTTTGTGGCAATTGATCTGGAATGCGGTACAAAACAGTTTTTAACAACTATATTTACACTTATATACTTGGATATATGGAATGGCCTAACAGTAAGTTTAAAGAACCTGCTTATAACCTAATTATGCAATGTACAAGAATGTATCAGTCACGATATACAATACAAATGCCAGCGGTTATTTTGATTTTGAACTACTGAGTACATTTGAATCGAATATTTTGTTTCATGTGAACATTACCGCTTAGATTTTGTGATTCACCGGTCTACAACATTTTTGCGCATGGGACATATTATATACCCTATTTCTATTGCTTGTATAGCCACAAATAAGAATTAGAACAAAAAAAGGTTTTGTATTTGATTTTGTGTGAAAAAAATGCAAAAAACCAAATAAATAAAAATACCTAAAATCAGTACTATTCATAGGAATGATTTATTAAAAGGTGACGTTCCTACATTTATAATTTGTTTGTCTTCGAGTCTAAATGTTTAAAAATGGAACAGTTTTGCTTTTTCTGTCATGCTCGACAGAAGTTTTCCTTATCAACCCACCAAATATGATCTTCATCATGCTTCCAGCGTACTGGCTTTGGTAACGTGCCCAAATTTCATTATGTCTTGATGAAAGTGTTCCCCTTGTTCTTCCGAATAAGTTCCCATATTATCATTAAATGATCTAAATGAGAATGTAACCTGTGCATCTTTAGATACATTCTATACCCGATGATGCAAAACCAAATCTCGTCAGCTCGTCATAATTTGCAGCCCTACGGCTCCCCAGGAAAACACTGAACGGGAAACCTTGGACTGTTGCCTTAAAACTGTTCCAGCATTTTTTCTCCTCTTTGCTAAGTAACGGCGGGAAAATATCACACTCCATATTTCTTTTTATTCCTGTACAAAGATTCCAGCTTTAATTTTCGCCCCTGAAAGCTTTCAATCAAATCGCTGTAACTTTTGTAAAAGCAAATATTTTCGATGTCCAATCGCACTTTTTATTTATTTTTGGTTATTATAGTCAGAATATATTATGTATGTAAATCCCATGCGCAAAAAAAAAATATTTTTTTGTTGACCGGTGATACACCGTCCACTGGTGCATTTATCTGATGCAACCTCGAAACCGGTCCCATCCCAATCGCAAATGTATTTAACTTTGGTCGAACTTTCTTTTTATTTACTCGGGTCTTCCTACAGTTCTAACTTTTTTATTTCGTAGTAATCTTAAACGTGTACTTCACTGTAAGGGATGGCAGCGGGCATGCAGTATGAACCGTAACCCAATAGTGGTTGATAGTGGAGAAATAAAGTCGCGTCATTTGCTTGTGGCTGTTACATTAGGTATGAAGTTTGTAAGTATATATGTGCTTTCAGTGTCAGTCATAAATAATTAGCTTATATAGTATTCCTCACTTATCCTACCGCAAATTGATTTTATTTGCACACTTTAAAGCCTGTAAAATAGTATTTTCACGAATTAGAGTGCATAAAGCTTTAAACGGACATTGGTTATCCCCGTTAGATGATCATAAAATTATCCGATCGTGATTTTTGTCACTTCCAACAGGTAGTGATATTTAATAAGGAATACCGACGTGAATTCTGGTCATTTTAACCCATCCCCGAAATTAGTTTTGTCTAAAAACAGAAACTTTTTCAATTCGTCCAACATATGTGCCACAAAGGAACTATGCTTAATGGTTGTCTTGCTGTTCACCCTTCGATTCTACTCCAATAACAGTTCATAAACTAGGTGTAAATGCTAGGACTGAGGTTGATTATACTTGCTTTTTCATTAAACATGAAAAAAATGTGTGGCATTTTCAGAACTTTTCAACAAGTTTTTTAAGTATTTTCTACCCTCAAGTAGGTACTAAAAACGAATAAATATCTTAACCATATAAAAGTAATGTGCCATTACCAATAGAGATTGCCATTTCAATCTAAAACTGAAAATCCTTCGATCTTCCTTCTTATCCGTTATTTCTTTCTATTTTCAGACTCTGTTTAGTAACCTAGCTTTCAAATATCCCTTACTAATATATTCTTCAGCATAAATCTACTAGTAATATTTTGAGTTCCCGTGATGTGCAATTACATCTCATGGTTTATTTATTTCACCATCCGCGAACTCCTTGCAGCAAGACATTACTAATTTCACTTCGATTAAGTACGTATTATATTTACTTAAAATATACTATTTTTTATATTTTTTTTGTATAGGTGGTCCTTATGTACACTACTTATAGAAGGAAGTTCCAGAGTAGCGTGGGGCTCTCCCATTTGCTGGGAATACCTACTAAAACCCCACATAAGGCTTCGGCTGCTGAGGCCATTTGCCTATCACCCTATTTATTACTTTAGAGTTTTTACACAGATATAGACAAATACGACGAACAAGAACTAAGCAACGTACATACATACTAATATCACATATCACATTTCATTCAAAATTCCAATACCTCGCATAGTATCACAGATTATCACAGATCATTTAAAATTCCAATGCTTCGCACTCCTCGACAGCGATCCTGACTAAAAAAATTTGTTTCTCATATCACACTAATTTTAAATAGGTCACGCTCATTTTGGTATGTTACACAAACACAAAGTATGTGCTCTGGTGTTAAATTGATACCACATCTATTAACACAAAGATGGTGCTTCACCCTTCAGCAAATAACTATGAATGAGAGCGCAGTGTGTCCCAAACGGAGCCGATACAACTTTGTCGAGTGCAGACGTTCCACGTCGAGTAAAAAAGTGGTCCTAGGTTTGGTTTAATTCTTCTCAATGATGTGATTCGCGCCCACTGGTCCTGCTAGCGCTCATTTACACAGTGCTTGACAGCTACCTTTGTGAAATCTACAATCTTATCCTCTTATACCTGTAGCTCCTCCATGAATTTTCTTGCTCTTTCACCTTGCGATTTATATAAACGTGAAGGTCTAGTTCTATCGGTAAGTAATCTATAATTTGGGTGTTTATCATTTTGATGTACTTTCAGGTAATAGTTAACTATTAACTGCTTTCGGCGAAGAGCAAGCGGAAGAATATTCGCTTCCACGTTGAGAGCACTGACAGGACTCGTTGGAAATGCCCCAAGCGAATATCTAATTGCTAGATTTTGAATTTTGTCCAGCTTACTTAGCAACGTGGAATTACACGAGGAATAACTATAGCACTCTGCACCCATAATAGTCAATACGTGACAGGATCAACGCCTTATAAACATCAAGAAGGGATTTAGGATGAGCCCCCCATTTCATTTCAGGTGTGAGAGTACTCTTAACACATTTAACGATTTCCTATACTTGATGTTAGTAGGTTCTCCAAATGTTTGGTCCATTTTAATTCCCTATCAAACGTGAGTCCTAAAAATTAAATTTCGTTCGGTACACGTATTACTTGATCATTTAAAGGTGCGTATTCACTTGAACAAAAACATTCCGAACGAACCAAACGTACCGCGCGCGCCGAACAAACAACACAAACGCCTCGTGCAATTTTTCGTGACTTTTGCCACGCAAAGTTCTGTTCAGCTTGTTCCCATGAAAAACCGTTAACAAATCCTGTCAAATCGAATACATTTAAACATGGATAACGTTATTGTAGCAGCAGGTGCATATATTATTTTAAGTGCGCTTTGTGACAATTTTTCCCTGGATGTGCCCGCAATGGCGCCCCAGGCGTCATGTTTTTTTAACATATTGTAATATGCCCCATGTTTGGGGTTCCACAACTCGGGATATGGTGATACGTACATAATCTAAATCATTGCCTAGCCCAGGCAAATTAGTGGTCTAGCCCCTAAAAATTGCTCGAGAGCTGGAAATCATTTTAACCCCTTTAAGGGGTTCTGAATAACGGGTATATGAATTTGCGACGGTTTCTAGGTTGTGCGTCAGATTTGAGAGCCTAAAAAGCGCAAAAGTTTTGCACTTTTTTTAACATTTCGGTTATAACTCGAAAAGTACTTATCCTACAGAAAATTTTACTTTTTTCTTTTCTAAAGAGCATTAAATTATGCGTCGAATGGCTTTGAAACATTGAAATAAGTTTAGCCGTTCACCCGTCAAAAATGGGCGATTTTTACAAACTTAGCTCAAAAGTTGACAACCCCCAACTTCTAACGCCTTCTAACACTGGGATATAGTACTTCTTAATATATACATATCTGCGACAAACATATGAATAAACAGGTTATAGGAATTCTTCTGCCTTGAAATATAAACAATGTAATGCAAAATAACGCTTTCCCTCTTTTGTATTGAAATTATAATTGCCGATTGCGACAATTGCTTTCATCCACACTACTGGCCAACAAAGAATAGAAATAGGTAAGTCTGAGCTTTTTAGGTATGATTCTTGGGGTCCAACCCAACCTTCCGACTGAACGAGTTTGCGTAGGCATAAGTTACAGAAAACATAGGCATTGCACTAAACAAGTACTGCCAACATAGAAGAGTATCTATACACCATTTTTAATGCATGTACATTGTTTGCGTCAAAATCGTATTTTTGCGGAACTGAATTCTTAAACAGATAGGCTATGATAATTTCACGAGATTTTGGGTTCTCATCAAAAGTTTAATTCCATAAAACAACAATGCGTGCGATTGAATTGAATCGATATATCAATTAATACGACTAACAACGAAAAAACTTTCCAATCGTATAAAGCATTTTAATGTAAACGAAACTCGGTCGCTGTCATCGATTTTATAACAAAATGAAATGGAAATATCTTTTCAAATGAGAAAGTAGAACGCCCATTACTGAACATAGCGACATAGCATTTCCGCGAACGTACTCACATACATGAAAGGTACTACAGGCATTATTCTTTCTCTAGGTAAAGCTATTTAAAGTATGTCTAACTATGGGAATAGGAAAAATTCAATTTAGTCTTCAGTAATTAAAGTTATGAGTTTATGAAATTATGACTTTTCCTATTAGCACTTCTCTAATTCAGTTTGAGGCATATTTCCTTGAAGTGGTTTTTCGATTAAGCGCCCATCTATCTAATTGGCTATTAGTTTCGTGCGAGAAGGTTGCACGAAAACCTAAATAATACTGTGTACACTATACCTCATTATTCATATTATTGACCACATTACTCCTCATTCTTGAATCATTAAAGCTCGAATTTGTACTCCCATAAGATAGGCAACTTACATGTCGCGTCGAAACTAAACCACTGCATTGAATAAAACTGAAGATTTCTTACGCATTTATTTGTATTACGTTTATTAAAGCTCCTAAAAGCCTACACAGTCAAGATCGCAAAACTTAAACAGCAAAAAAAATTGCAAACGTTTTTTAATAAATTGGATCCAACCTTTAGGGGTGCTAAAGACAACCCCTAAAACTTAAACGTAGAAAGAGGGTTGGTATCGTTCATGTTTTAAGAGTTGTTCAATTACTTTTTTCAAAGTAGTATCACACTGGATCATTCGGTGCTATAGAAATGAACAAATTAAGGCATCCACTCACTAATTAGTCATAAAGTGCAGTGGTTTGGATTTTTTTTGGATTATATACAATACAGGGTGGCACATACCACGTATGTTAGTTTCTCCATGTAAACTGCAGTCAAATTGAAACCCAAATTTGTTTTAGCAACTTGACTCACATATTACATATAAGTATTACCTGAAAAATTTTATTGTTACCACTCTATCGAAACATAATATCCCACTTCGTGGGGAAACTTACATTATGCGCACCGTGTACTTCCATTTTTGAGAAATGACAAAAATAACAATTACATGTACAAAAACCCATCGGAGATAAGCTTTTCAAAAATCAAAATTTGTGTAATTTCATAGCATTGATCATTGTTCCTATATAGAATCATCATAGATCATTTGAATGTGGCTCTGTTCCAAATATAATCAATCCACGACTTAGTTTATTAGATAAATTAGTTACAACGCTAGGCCGTCATCAGTACCTTCTTCGTTAGTTAGAAAGCTATAGATCCAATACCTTACATTCAGTAATCAGTTCCATCCTAGTGCCAAAAAACTTATTCTTTTCCTTCCACGAGTTAAAAAAGTGCGATGGAACTGATGGAAAGCATTATTACTCCAAAACTAACGACGCTATTTTACGACAAACGCTTCAATTACAAAGATGATTTTCTCGAAAATTAATTCTTAGTAATTCACTTTGCTTGATGGCCTATGGCAGTTTGAATCAACAATAATATTAAATAGGACTACGCTTCTTCTAAACTTGTTTAAACTTGCCGATGATATTGCATGTGTCTGTATTCAAAATTTGTTTGACAAGCAAATAACAGAGTGGAAATGCGCCTGCTCAGAAAAAAATTAGATTTTAGATTTCTTGTCCTCCCTCCACTCTACGTGATGAAACATCTGTTTAAAACAATCGAAGTTTTCTACAAGGCCTGAATGCCGATATCTCAAGCCCTCCTACAGATGGACTTCACACAGGTCTTTCTTGAATAATATGCTAGAAAACTACCCTCACATTTAAAACATACGGAAATGATGCGAAATTCTATATTCTCCCCAAAAACTAATCTGTAGCTGTAGTTATTAGCATTTTTATGAAAGTTGCAGACAATGTGTACATTTACTTATACAGCAGGTAATTAGCATCCACGTCATAGCTAGAAAAAATTTAATTTAGGTTGAAACGTTTTAATGTATCGCGAGTAACCTTTAAAATTTTAATTTAGATCTCTTTATGTGAGCGCATTTCCATTAAATTTAATAATGGCGCAGCACTTCAAAGTCGTGTGTTTTTTTTTATTAAACTTCATTATTTGAATTTCAGCTTTTGAGAATAGCGGCAATATATACACCACATTTTTTTGTATCCCTTTTTAATAAATCACAATAGAAACGCAATATATAGGTAGGTGTTCAATTCTCAATAAAAGAAGCCAATTACAAATGCTTTATATAACACAAATAACGGCTTTCCTTTGATACTTTTTCCTTTCGTTGCAAGAAAATGGAAAATTGGCGTTGAATGTTGATTTATGATTTTTTCTTATAAGCATAGGCACATTAATCATGCAAAATGTCCCGCAATTAAAGTAAACGCGTGATACATTTTTTCCAGGATTTTTTCCGAAATGCTAATTGAACTTAAATCGAAAATAGTATTGCCACTTAAATCTAATTTGCGTTGATATTTCATAAAAGGCACAGTAATTGATTTAGGCAATGTACTCTACTGCTACTATAGGTACTTCAACAGGTAGAGGGCTTATATAAAACCAACAGTATTGCACATACTTATACACGAACCAGCTTTTAACAGCACAGTTTTATGAAAAACCAGAATACCACCTCATAAAAGTTAATACAATCCTTATCTTTGTTCATATCAAAATAAATGAAATTGTATCTTCGGTTTGAAAGAATTAGTTAACTATATTTAATACAAATAAGCTCTTGTGTTTTTCAGAAAATAACCTAGAGGAGAATTTTAACCACGAACATTTTTCATTCGTACATACTAATAGGTACCTACTATACGTTCTGCTAACAATTTGAAACTAGGAATACATATGTAACATGATGTGAAAAAATGTAAAAAAAACTTTTTCATCGCAGACCCCTGTAATGGCAACTAAAGCTGGTGATAAATTGGAAATTGGATTAGGTATCACGGTTTTCTCCAATAATACACTGTTCGAACACAGCTGATGTATGCAATAGGGGCGTCATAGCATCACTCTTCGGATTTAATTGGAGTAAGACGACTAGGAAAAATCATGGTGCTTTGGTAAATAGTGTCTAGCACTATCCAGTTTTTTTTGCTATGTATTTCTATACTCAAATATTTTTAACATTTAAATCCATTTGTTTCTTTTGAATTGGTCTACATTATAGTTACAGTTTACTTATTTTTGGGTAGGCAGTAACAGCTGAAATCTCGTAATAAATACGTCAACTTCGTTTGGGTACCAGCCCATATGAGTATCTAGGGAAACGAACTAGCTGATCAAGCAGCAAAGGCCGCAACGACCACCGAATACACGGCTAACAACTTGCTAACGTGCTCCGAAGCCACCAAAATGATTCACAGTGCTACTAAAAGCTACTGGAATTCAATCTGGGTGCAAACTCCCAGCAAATTGCAAGACTTGAGGAAAAGTGTAACCGACACAGTGCCCATTTCACGCTTCAGAAGGAGGGACCAACAAGTCATCACTCGACTACGACATACGCATCTCAGTCACTCTCACCTAATAACCAAGGAACCATACCAACGCTGTGCAACCGATGTCGCAGCCCAATCTCGATTAAACACCTTTTGTTTGATTGTAAGAGCTACCACCCAGATAGAGTCCTTGCGGGACTCAATAATTTCCCCCAGGGGACTCCAATGGACGTCAGTGAGTGCGAAAAAGTACTAGTCTTCCTTAAAAACATTTCTCTCTATAACCTAATTTAATGTATCATTATAATTTTCAAAGCCACTCTCCACATGCCCCTTTCCCTCTTATAATGGTATACCGATTTTCCCCGTGCCAATAGTCTCTCCCTATTGAGGTCAACTAAAACTTTGTATACTTAAGTTACTAATGGAAATGTAAATGCTGTAGTATACTTAATATTAAGATCTTAATGTAATTTCGAGATCGCTAAAGACCTAGATGTCAAAAAGCGACCATAAATAAATTAATTAAAAAAAGTATTTAAAATCTGTATAAATTCAGTAATATTTGTACGCACCTCTACTCGTAAACCCTGTGACCTATATTATAAATATGTCAAAAAAAATGAACGGTGAAGGAGAATAAAGAAGCACTTCAAAATAAACCGAGGGTTAAAATTTTTTTACTTGAAACTCCAAAAAGTCTTAAAATGTGCGTTCCTCCTCAACAACGATAAAAAATAGAACCTATAAACTGTAACATTTTATCTTTTTTACATATTTTTTATACGCAATGAGGGTATTCAGACGTAAAAAATAAAAAATGGGCAAATTTGTAATTATTCAAGATTTCTGAAATTTAGTTATTTTCTAAATGCAATCGATTTCGATGTTAGCTTTAGCGTAACATAAGTGGAGGTTTATGGGACACGCATAAATGATTTTCGCAAATGTTGTAAAATGTAGATATTTACCCACAACTTCATGCAAAGATGTGACATTATTGTAAGAAACACATTGCTTTCTATTTATTATATAAGAATGGAATAGTTGCAATGATTTACCACGTATCCCATAGTGATCTGATTTTTGTATTAATATGGATGGAGATTTTTTATTTTTTAAGTTACCAGTGGTATGCCGTATCCCCGCATACTCCCCCATTCGTTCACTAGGTAACGCTAATTACAAAAGGTATAAAACGTAAAAGATGCCCATGGCCTTGGTGGCCCGATATTTAATTACAGTTGTCATAGAGTAAATACACTACGTTTTTCTCTATCTAGGTAGGGGAAGAAGCCTGCAAACATCCCTGTGAGCACAAGACCATTTCACTGGTAAATCGGCGTCATGGCATCCCTGTTGTTTGCCAACAGAAAGTGATCACTGGGAAGATGTTATGTAATTGCCGTGTATGATTATATCCTAATCTTATCATATTTGCGTCATTACTTAATTATTCAACACAGTTATGAGTTAATTAAAGATATTATCGTTACTAATACTTGCTAATACTCAAATATTTTGGAGAAAGAGATATAAGAAGCACATAACAAATTTCAGGTTGTATAAAGCTCGGTGTAAAATTTAAGTGTACTACTAAGTATAGGTATACTTACAAGTATAATATACATTCGATTCAACCAAAATTTTCTTGGTGTAAATTGTAAATAATAATTGTGTACTTGATAACCACGTAATTATTACGTAGGTGTAACAACTGGTTTAAAGGGAAGCCAATCGTGTACACTTACCTTATATTTGTGTATAGCCCTTCCTTCTTTACCCAAAAGTAATGTAGCGTCATAAACAGCGGTCCCTGTTCTGGAAATGTTTATATCAGAAACTGGTAAAGACAATAAGGATTTATACCTACTACAGCATACGTACAACTGATAACTGATGCGTTCTTGTCGTTCTAGGACGATCTTGTTCTCAGTGTTTGATATACGATTGTCGATTAATAATACAATGACTAATTGCCATTGAATCGACTGATACGTATAGACGTCCTTGGGATAAAGAAAAGAAAACAGGACACCAACGAGATCTTGTAAAAATTAATTTCATAATCATGAGCTTTACCGTATCAAGTGAAGGTTTAGGGCGAAATTTGGAAATCTTTTTTTTATTACAATTTTGAGCAGCTGCAGATAATGCTAGCTGATATATCTTTTTCATTTACATTTTATGTTTACCCCTCGCACGTTTGTAGGGGAGGTTGGGGTAAAAAATGACCCCCACCTTTTTCCGGAAATACACGTTTTCAAGCACCAGGAATCCGAATCAAACAAAATCTGTCTGCCTGCATTCTCATTTCTGGCTAAGCGGCTGGACAGATTGGAACCAAATTTGGTACGTACACATAAAATGAAGAGCTCAAAAGCTTTTGGGCAAAACGCACATGCGTCGTTGTGCAGTGCGGATGGTATCTGTGCTAGCTACAGGAAATTTTTTAACACTATGTTCAGCCTGAATAAAAATGATTAGCCGCAGTCTTTCCCCAAAACGAGATTTATTATTCTGCAGTTACAAGGCATGTCTTGAATAGCCCGTGAGCGCGAAATTTGCCGGGGCGGCAAAGTCTGCATACTAGTTTGATTTTCTGAATTTAGCATAGCACGCACAGCGCACACAAAATGTTAAAGGTACCAAAAGGTACTCTTGCTTTAAATACAAATGTAAAAGGAAATAATTAAAGTAATTACCATCTCAAAACTTTTTGACGAGCTCGTAACAGGCCAGCTAATTCTCATACTTCAACATTTTTTATGAACAGCATGGTTTTCTGGCAAAAGACAAACCCTTCGACCACTTCCAATTTATTACCGTATCAACAGCGCATATTTATTTCTTGCTGCCCTGGAGGAAATATTCAACTGGACTCAATACATGGCGACTTTACTAAAACCTTCAAAAAAGTTAATCACCAAATACTGATCTCAACTCAACGTTAAATCGTATCGGTGTTTAGTGAACCATTACTGTCTTGGCTTCATGGTTATTTGAGTGGGAGTCCGCAAATTGTCAAGTGTAATAATTTTGAATCTAAAACGGCATGTGTGACTTTCGACGTGCCACATGGTGCTCATTTAGTACCTTTGTTATTTCTAATATTCATAAACGATATACAGCACGTTTTTAAATTCTCCAATATTTTATTTGCTGTTGATATTCAAACCTTTAAGCCGATTCGTTCTATACAAGACTGTTTGCACTTGCAAGAGGATTTAGACTCACTTTCGGCTTGTTGCGCTTCTATACCGAAATGACTTTGAATCCAATTAAATACTTTTCGATCACGTTTCATACAGGCCCGTATAGCCAGAATCAAGAATTAATTAAATTCAATGCAATTAAAAACAGAAAATTGCAGTTGTTTTAATTTAGGAAAAGATGAACCATACACTGTCATACTGTAAATTTATCTTGAAGTTTCTAATAAATGTTATGTTTAAAAAAGTGCGCGCTCCAACTTTGGATTTCTTCGCCCCACCTCGAGGTTAATTCTGGCTATACGCCTGGTTTCATAGAATAAAAGGTCCCATTCGTTTTTCGATCGACGGATCTTTGCTTAATCGGCAAAATTTCTTATGATTTTACTTCACTCGCATGTGCAACAATAAAGGCACGAAAGCAACTCGGATTTATATTTCCCAGCACAAGTCAATTCCGAAATCAATTAATTTTTAAATCTCTGTATACTATTCGTAGATGCCCCTACAATATTGCTCCCCTTATCAATATACCTACAACCATGGCCTAATAAGAGTATATTAGGCCATGCCTACAACTAGCTGGAAGAAGATTTTTTGATTCAATTTTTCTCTTTAAACTATCTATGATAATTCCTTGCTACTTCAATCATATACCAGAGAAACATGTTAGACACACTCAACTTTTTCTCTAAATCCAATCCTCCAAAACTAATTACTTCAAAAACCTACCATTTAGAGATTTATATATGCTTAACGATCTCTGTATTGATCTACCTATTCTATGTTTCTCTAAATTCACTCAATCGAAACTTAAAATTACATCTCACATGTAAGTTGGTATGGATCTTTATCAGAAACGTTAACCATTGTACTCTTGGAATGAAAATGTAGTATGTTTGTTCATTAAAAATATTTTATAAGTAAACAGTAATGTGTTATTATTAGTTAGTATTATATCCAATTAAATTATATTGTATAATATTTTTTATGTGTAATGCATACTTTAAATTTGTTATTGTCCGAGGCAAATTATTATTGTTATATTTAGGATGTTCTTTTTTGGGGTTTCCCTGTGAATAAATGTTATTATTTATTTATTGGCATTAAAGATTCCGTTTACTCAATTTTAGATAAGGCAGTATTTAAAATTTGTATTGTACAAATTTTTGTGGTTTTTTTGCGTATCTCTGCCAACACTCATATACAGGGTGCGGTATTACAATATTATATATGAAAGAATGAGTGGTGGAGTGTCGAAATATACTGAAGGGCATTTGAGTCGCGTTCAAAGGGTATTTAAAAAAATTGAAAGTGGGACTTGTAATTGCCGACAAAAGTGAGCTTTCTCTCTCACAATCCAACCATGCAGTTGCGCTATGCGTCATCCTATTAAATATTAAATATCGCTTATAAATGTAGTATGTACTTATATAGTCAATTTCAAAGACACATCGACGATTTTAATGCCATATCTCCTTTCAAATGAACAAATGTTCTTTAAACAATTGTGAGCCAGGGTAGTGGGCCGAGCTCCTCTTCGGCTGCCGAGCGTTATGCATGAGGACTAAAGAAAGTAGAAATTGTATTCTGTGGCGTTACGCCTGGATGATTTTACTCCCGTCCAAAACATACACCTACTGCATATCGAGAAATAAGAAGTCACTTCAATATGCTTTTTTTCTCAGCAACCGTAACAGAGAAAGGTGGTTCCTCCCCAATTAGGTACCTCCCCAAATTTTTTTCAAAATTTACTGTGTACACTTTGGTCAGAATTACACGAGGCATATAATAAGAATAATATTGACCACCGATTTTTGGATACAAGGTTGAACAGAAAATTCCGCGAGTTTTGTCGTATGGGAATCATATAAAGTGGTCATGCAGGAGGTCATTTGGAGGGGGCGTCGAACCTACAGCACGTCTTAGTTATATTATCAAGAGCTATCAGAAGTGAGAAAAATTACTCTACTTTCATTATATTAAGAATAGTGTTGTGGAAAACTAAAAAGTAATACAACAGAGACTTTAGTCTTGTAAGTAAGTAAGTAAGTAAGTAATTTATTGTGTTAATACATTTAAAAAAATGCTTACACTCGTCCGTCGAAATCGTATAACACATAAACATAAAATACATGAGACATATAGAACAATATTAAATAACATGAAAAATCATTTAGAAATAAAACAATTAAACCAAACAAACAAACAAAAAAAATACAAACGACAAAAAAAAACTTAAGGCGTTAAAGTCTTGAGGTCGTTATCTAAAAACTCTTGGATGTTATATATTGGATTTTCGCGTAAAAAAGTTTTAAGCTCTAAAATTCATAGCAAGTTGACTTGTCTTAGATAGACTGAAAAATGAAAAATTTCTGAAAGATGACAGCCTGAAGAGCAGGCACAAATGAGGAAAATTCCGTTACTTTGATTATATTAAGCGGCACAATGCACAAACTACGAAAACCTACTATGAATTATTACAAAGACTATAATCTTGCCTCTAAAATTCCTGGAAATTTTTCTTAGATCGACGGAAAAATGAATATTTCTGGAAGAAGCCTGAAGACTGCGCATATGCTAGCAAAGCTAGTGTAAAGGAATATTTAAAACGTCGGGCATTCTACTCACTAAACGAATTTTTGAACAATAGTTTCAATGACTTAGATTGTTAGCTCTGTTTGTGAAGATGTTGCGATTTTGTTGTCTAAATGTATATTTATTTTGTCCTTTGCCATTTTACCTAATTGTCATTTTGTCTAAGAAAATAGGTTTTAAATTTATATTGTATTGGTAGATAATTTATGGTCAATTATGTCTGTGAAAAAATGACGTGTGAAAATACTTGTATCTAAGTATAAATCACCAATAAAGCGTACATACATACATATACATATGTATTACACAGATTGGTGGAAAAGGAATTGGAAAAAAAGGCGGAAAGGTGTTCGCATTTTTCATGAACTTAAAGGCAACGTTTGACAGAGCTGGAAGATAAAAAGTATGGAAGATGGGAAAATTGACAAATGCGCATGAGAAAAACTACGCTATTTTGATTATACTAAGAAATAGGTACAGTGAAGAAGCTACCAAAAAGTATAGCAAAGACTATAGTTTTGCCTCTAAATAGAAAGTCGACTTGCCTTAGATCGACTGTAAAATTAACATTTTTGAAAGATTGTGGCCAACCCACATCGCAGGTTATTAAAAGTGGACATGACTTGTGGGGCTTTAGGTTTAGGGAAGCTAACTAGCTGTAAAGAAATGTTGCTTGTAGTCCCTTCTACCACTCAATTTCTAGTTTTGTAGTGAGCGTTGTGCCTTGCAAAGGTTCCTCTTGCCTTGTCTTGCAACGCCATGCAAGAACAAAAATCACTTCTTGACTTGCGCAAGATCAGACAAAGAGAAGAAGCAAGTGAGAATCACTACTTTCTTGTGTTACACTCTCAACTCTGTACACACATCGTGGTTTTCTAAATCAGTCAAGTGAAATTCTTTTGTAGACACTTTACAAATACATACTTCAATTGCGGATATAATTAAAAATAGGTAATTCAAATTCAAGCCAATTTGGTTAGTTTTGTTCCTCCATTAGAATTAGATTAACGAAACACGAAAGTTTTTGTTTACTAAACACAAGAACGTGTTGATTAGGTATATCACTTTATTTTTAATAAAAAATGTCACAAAATTAAAGTTTATTCTTTACAAATATAATTAATTAAAGTACGACTAATAAATATACTGGTTGTAATGAAGTTGTAAACCAACAAGCATCAGAGGGAATGATTGAATTAATTAAATCAACCCCAGAACGCAAGCAAGTTGATTTTACTCGGGAAAAGTAGATGTGGTGTGCTTCATAATGGACCAAGTTATCAAAGCTTTGCCATTACATGTGAAAACTTGTTAATTATACTATAGTCACTCTGTGTATTATAACAAACTTCCATGCCTAGTAGACAGTTTTAAGAATTGCTTTCTATCTTCTTCCTCGCTTTAGCAAGTACCGCTTGCAATTCAGATCTTCCCATTGTTTGGTACTGTAAAAACAGCATTAAGTAAGGACTATGGTTACAATGAAATTTACCCCAGAAACTCCTTTCTGTACATTAATTTGTGATTCTAAACGTTTCCCTTCGATAGGACCACAAATTTTCTCCAGTTGGTCATAGGACAACCCTAACAGTTGATATCCAGAGGTTTTCTTAAATTTGGCGCATATTTCCGCAGAAAACATCTTCGCTTGTAACCACTCTTGAACTTCGCTGGGTGTAGATCTTTGATCGATATAAATTTCGGGCGTTTGAGTAATATCATAATTCTTCGACTTATTGTCGCGAAACATGCTCAATACGATATTAAGCTCATCCTGCATTCTTTCACTGGTAGTAGTCATTGTGGACATAATCGAAGGGGATCTTTTTAACGGTGGTCTAATTATTGGTTCAGTATTAGGTATGTCATTCAGTTGTATAGTCTCCACAGTCGGCATTGGAGGAGGAGGGGGAGGTGGAACAGGACCTGATCGTGTATCTATATCTTCTGAGAATAGTTTATTAATCATTTCATATAGTTAGGTCAAAAACACATAGAAGCACAGATCGTTCCCAAAAAGCTCGCAACACCTTACGCGAAGAGAAATATAGGTACGTCCTCGATTTGAAGATATTTTTTAAACACCGTTAATCTTCACGACATTGGTTAAACTTTGTGAAATATTGGTGTAAAACCATACCACAAAAGCTGTAAAAGAGCTAAATAGCGCAAAAAGTTTCTTGATATATCACAAAGTACACATAAAGCAAACATGATAAACACACAATGAGCGGTCCTTTATTTTAGTAAAATATAAACATTCAAAATGTTTGAAGTTAGTATAAAACAAGATAAAAATGATCTACGGTAAAGAATACACTTCAATGACAAATTACTCCTTCGAGTAAGAATTTAACCAACAATTATTCGGATTGTGAATGTGTATTTGATAACAATTAAACATTTTACAGTATAACAATATACAAATTACACGAGAAAATAAATGTCATAAATAAAACGTTTTGTACAAGAAGCGAGAACAGACAACTGCACAAAATATGTTTAGGTACAAATATTACAGCAAACGACTACCAAAACTTAAAAATATCGAAATTCTCCTTTCTTACCGAGCCTTTCCTTCCGAACCCAATCTGCCGGTGCGGCAGAAATTGATGGAGAACTAGGTGCGTGGTCAGCTCCAATGGGACTTCGTCCGCCACTGTAGCGTTCAGATGGAGAATCCTAAAAATCAATTAGTTGAATATAAAGAATGTTCCTAAGCCGACAAAAAAATTATTATTTTGGGCCAATCACAATTTAGTTCATTTGAACAAGATAGCAAAACGTAGTATAAAGCTACATATACGATGTGGCATATCAGTTTAATCAGAAAAAAATGTCTATTCAAAAATCTGAAAATACAAATTTAAGGTGAAGAAAAAATAATAAAAGATGTGTTTAAAAGTATACCTACTTATATTTAAATGTTTAAAATGTGGAATATTCTCGTAACCTAAGCCGCCAATGTCTACAGTTAACTTGTAAATAAAAAATAGAAAATTGAGTTTTATTCAATTATTACTAAAACTAGAAATTCATAAAAACAAAAACCAATTTGAGATAAATGACTTCACTCACAACTATTCAACACGAGTAGCAAAAAGATTTAAAACGCCCTGTTATAAAGTAGAGCTAACAGTCTGAGGGCCGACTTATACAACATCGTTCCTGATTGTATCACACTTTATAATTTTCTTTAATTTAAAAGAGTCATTAAAGCGCACACATTAAGCCATTATTTTTATAATATAACTGAATCTTTGCATACGACCGGGAGAACTATTCAATAACATTAATGATATTTATTTATTTAATTTTATCTTTATTCTACATTCGTGTCTTTAGTCGTTTACCTTTACTTGTTTATATTTTATCTACCTATGTCTTATATTTAACTAAAATTTTATACTGTTTGTAATTTAATACTTATTATTCTATTTTAGCTACACGGTTTATCTAATTTGTATTATTTAAAATTTTAAACTGTTTATAATTGTCTAGTATTCTTTTCTATGTTTTGTCCTAATTTATTTATCTACTATATTTATTGACATGTCAAAACTTACTTATGATATACATACAAATAAAGACTAAACAACTAAAACAGTCTGTACAAAAAAGTATGCCGCCGTTTAAAAAGTCACCTTTAGGAATAACTAACCAATCCCGTCTAGAGCTCCTCCTGACTTACCCCTAACTGAATTTTCCATAGCCGTAACAAAACTAATAACCACAGCGATGAAACATAACACGTAATCAACACTCATAAAGCATGGACAAAAAGGAACTTTAGCTCCTCAACTAAAACCCAACAAGTAATAAACATTCCCCAAATGCTCACAACTTTTCTCAACGAATTTAGAAACATTTTTCCCAGCTCATAAGTCAGAACAGCATGTTATTAAACATGCTTTCCACGGTGATAAATAAAATAGCGTATAATGGCTACAACTACAACAAATTGACATACTGTAAAAATACCGCATTATACCACATACAATTACCACATATAATGCCAATCACACAGACGGGACGGCACACGGCGAATCAGCTGTGATAATTAAGAACATGCTTGTCTATCACGAACTCCAACTATACCTAACTGAAAATATTCAAAGCGCCGCAATATACGTTCAAACCTTCCCCAATTCTGGTAATCTCAGCTATCTACAGCCCAACGAGGCACCCTATCTCATTTGAGTAGTATGAAGAATCAAATCACTAGGTCCTAAACTTTTAGGAGGAGGAGACTGGAACGCAAAAAATACAGCTTGGGGCTCTGGACTTATCAACCCGAAAGGACGCAACCTACTAAGAACAATCCAGAGAATCAATTTCAACTTTTTATCAACCCGAAAACAGACGTACTGGTCTAGTGACCCCCAAAAACTCCCGGACTTATTAGACTATGCAGTTTTCAATGAAATAGCCAACACAGAATCTAATTAGGACCTCTCCACTGATAACACCCCAGACCCAAAAACTGTTCATCTTGATCAGATAATCCGGACCTTTCGACTCGGTTTTTGTGGCCCACACAACGATACACGAATGCCACCGGATCGTTAATCAAATAATAGAAAGTTCTGAAACAAACATAATCATAATCATAATCATAATCTTTATTGATCCAATATATCCATTTTTGAATGTAGGACAAGTCAGACATCACGTTACAATAAAACTGCTAAAAACTGCATCGTAAGCTTAGGGCACATATACATTAAATAAATAGATAAAAGATAAAGATAAAATCACATAAAAACATTGGAACATATATAGTTTTAAAATTACAAACATACTACTACATAAAATATATAAAAATTAATAACAAGCTATTCGAAATAGAATTTTTTTGTTTATTGATCAATTAAATATTCTTGTGTAGTGTAAAATGCTTTTGATGTAAGAAGTTTTTTGACTGTAGTTTTAAATTGTTTCAGTGGTAGCTGTTTAGTTGCATTGTCCAGTTTGTTATAAAACTTTATTCCACAATAGAGTGTCGTGCTTTCATATAACTACTTTTTTTATGACGAGGTACAGGTAACTGGTTTCTCCTTGTATTATACCCGTTAATCTCTTTTGGATTAACAGTGTTGTTTAAGATATATTTTTTGACTAGACATAAAATTTTATATATGAAAATACAAGGAACAGTTAAAATTTTATGCTTAATGAAAATAGGCTTACACGTAGCTCTAAATGAAAGGTTGAATATTAAGCGAATTATTCTTTTTTGTCTTATTAATAATTGTTTTAAGTTTTGAGTTCTGCCCCATATGGCAATATTGTATGTTAAATTTGAGTACACTAAACCATAATACGTGTTTAGTAGCCCTTTAACAGACAAAAGATTTTTTAATTGATATAGTGCAAAGTATGATTTAGCTAATTTCTTTCGAACCATATCAGTGTGTGCAGCCCATTTTAACTCATTATCAATCTCAGTCCCTAAGAACCTTACCGTTTGGCTAAGTACTATTTTTATATTGCTTATGCTTAGAGATGCGTCATCAAATACCTTCTTTTTAGAAAGACTAATAACTTCAGTTTTGTCCACATTCAAGATTAGATTGTTTTTATTACACCACCACATCATATCTTCAAAAACTGACTCAAGTTTGGACCTAAGATCTTCATCACATTTAGAAGCCAGAACAATAGAAATATCATCACAGTACATTATAACATGTCCATTCTTAATGTATTTTGGAAGGTCATTCACGTAGAGCAAGAAAAGCAGTGGTCCAAACACACAACCCTATGGTACACCCATTTCCAAGTTAAAGTATCTGGATGTAGCACTATTGTAAGTTACAGCAATTTTTTGGTCCCTAATGTACGACTCAAACCACTTCAGCGCGACGCCTCGTATCCCAAAGTTTTCAAGCTTTTGAAGAAGGAACGTGTGATTAACTGTGTCAAAGGCCTTACTGAAGTCAAAAAGTATTCCTACAACATAGTTTCCATCATCATTTTGTTTAAAGATTTCTTGTGTAAATTCATAACACGCCGTTTCCACACTTCTCCCTGCTCGATAACCATGTTGGCATGAAGTTAACATATTGTATTTTTCCAAGTATTGCATTAAATTCCGATACACGATTCTCTCAAATACTTTAGACGTAGCATTAAGGATAGATATTGGCCTATAATTGTTCTTATCTGAGGGATCTTTACCTTTTGGTATTGGGACAATATTCGCACATTTGAAGTCTGAGGGAAAAAGGCCGGTCTTTATGGACCAATTAAATATTTTAACTAACTCATCTGTAACTTCAGTAGAAAGCAATTTAACAACATTTACAGGAATGCCATCAGGACCTGGTGAGCAATTTTTTAAATTCCTTATTTCTGCCATGACGTCCTCTTTGACAATGGGGAACAAGATAAAAGATGAGGAAACGCGTTGAGCACCGACAGTACAGCAGGATGAAGTTGTACAATTAAAGCGACGTCTTACTGCTTTAACGGGAGCAGTAGCAAAGTGGTCACCAAAGCAGTTAGCTATTTGCAGATCATCCGTAATAAGACTGTTTTCTATATTAAGTGTAATAATTTTATTCTTATTCTTAGAAGCGTCGTGACTAGTTACGGAGTTAACAATACTCCAAGTCTCTTTGTTCACGTTTTTGGCCCGCATTATCCGGTTTTCAAAGTGTGTTTGTTTAGTTTGTTTTACTTTACGGCGAAATTCTTTTTTTTTTAAATTATACTCTCTTCTCAGCTCAAGCGACGTCACACTTTTTATTAATGAAAATTGTTTACGAAGCGCTTCTGATTCATTTCTAATTTCACTTGTAACCCAACCTTTATTTGACCTGGGTCTAAGTATTTTCCTCGGAAACCATATCTCTATGTAGTATCTTAAAGCTACAGTAAATTGATGAACAGATGTATCAATATTCGTAGGATTTATACTTGGTAGAAATTTTAAGTCAGATCTTAAACTGGCAAGTGAGGTTTGAGTAATAGCCCTATAAGTTCTTCTGTTAGTTAAGTTCGTTTGTTTATAATTTGTAGTTTTGATTTCTAAAATTTGCGCCGTATGATCTGCAATATTGCATTCATGGTTATCACATCTGCGCAGCCGTTGTTCAAGACTTTGGTCAACTATAACATAATCTAAACATGTGTTTGATGAATGTCCATTGATATTGGTAAAAGATCTGGTGGGTTCGTGTATTAACGTTTTAAGATGAAAACAGTCAAATATATCCTCAAGGGCTAGTTTACTAGGTGAGTTCTGCAAATAGTCGATATTTAAGTCTCCCATTATTAGAATATTTTTTTTATATTTCTTTATCATGTCGTCAAATATGGTAATAAATGTAGAGATATCCGCCGAAGGTGGTCTATATGCACAAAAAATGCGAGTTTCAACACCTTCTAAGATTAAGCTAGCACTGCACACTTCAAAAACGCACTCCGTTGCCCATTTTTTTACACACACATTTTTCAAACATTGTTTTTCCTTAGCAAAAATTGCTACACCACCATGTTTTTTAACAGTTCGTGCAAAATACGAAATTAACTTAAAGTCTGATATTTTAATATATTCAATGTCGTTATTTAACAACCAATGTTCCGTAAGTAGTAAAATATCCAATGAATAGTTACTAGCAAATAACTCAATTAAATCTATCTTACGCTACTTGTTTGCGTAGAGCTGGTTGTAAGATTTATTCTGGGTCTTATTGAATTAACATTTTGTTCCTCTAATTTATCCTTTAAATCTAAATTTTCTCTAGTAATATTTTTGATATCAATTTTCAAGTTATAAACAAGTGAAGTTAATTTGGAGTTTTCATCATTTAAAGAATTTTCCATCGTAATACTTTCATTGAGGTTTTCCTCAATTTCTTTTTTTAACAAGTAATTTCGCTTTTTTAGCGCTAAAATTTCTAGTTGCAACTCCTGTATTACTTTAGCAGGGTCCATGTTTACCGTACTGTAGATTTATTACCCAATGGAGTTGATAAACGATACTATGAACCTTATCTTTATTGTATTCTAATCGTAGTGGGAATTGAATTGAAGTTCCACAAAGTCGAAAATACGAATACAACTTACATACCTATATCAGTTCAATTGCAGTCAATTTAAACCAATAAGGTTTAGCATTTTACGTTTCTCCATACAGTACAACAGCACTGTTTTTACACTTTAGATGTAGAGTTTCTATCTGCACAATTTCACGTCAAAATCAATTTAAAAAAAAAAAACAAAAAAAACCAGTATCTTTTCGCTAGTTTTGTCACAAAATACACAGAGTCGATTCGAGTACGTGCACGCTTCTTCACCGCATATCTACTACTACAAACAAATTAACTGCAGCTTCTTTCTTAGATATTAAGCAAGCCTTGGTTTGGCATGATGCATTCCTGTTCAAGATCACACTACAATTTCCAGCTCACATCCTAAAAGCACTCACCGAAAGATTCTTCCAAGTTGTAATAAATAATTAGGTCTCGGAATACCATCAAATTAAAACAGGGATGCCGCAAGTAAGTGTGTTAGGCCCTTTACTCTACTTGATCTGATTCACCAACCGGGCAAAATACTACCATTGCCGTCGTGCCCATCCTCTCAACCAGTGAATCACCTGCAGCAGCGACAACTCATTTACAGAACCACGTCAACCTCCTACAGGACTGGACCAACAAATGGAGAATCACAGTAAAGAGCGATAAGTCAGCACAAATGACCTTCACTAACAGAAGGCGTTCGCAGCTTTCATTATCTAACAAAGTGCTGCTCTATAAAACCATCATAAAACCCATCTGGACATATGATATCCGGCTCTGGGGCCATGGAAAAGCATCCCATGTAAAAATCAAACAAAGAATTACTCCGAATAATTTCTGACGCATCATGGTATGTAAGCAACGATTCTATCCACATCGACCTGAAAATCCCTGATGTAACAACTGAAATACCAAGATTCGCACGAACATACAACCTGAAATTACCAGAACATGAAAATTTCCTTGTAGGGCATCTCGCACGCCAACCAACAGCTGCAGAAGACTCCAACGCATCTGACCACTAGATTTACTCCCCTAACTGCCTTCTGTTAGTGTATAACCCTGGCGAGACGGTAAAGGCCTAATTCCAAATCATGACATGTATATATTCAAGATAACATTTACTCATTAGTCATTACTCACTTGCATTACTGGGTAGATTGTAAATATGCAAATAAATTTTAAATAATTTAGCAACTGCACGAATTTAACCAAAATGGTAGATCGGAGATCTACAAGATTATAATAATTATATACAGTGTGTTCCAGATCGCGTGGAAATGTGGAATTGCATGGGTAACTTTCTTATTATTAAAGATAGAGAATTGGTTAAATGGTGCAGTTTTCGATGCTTATTTAAAATTTCCTTGTGGAAATTCAAAATGTCGAATAGGTTCAATAAATTCAAAAAAGCTAAAATTGCTCATTTCCTTGAATGTCTTATATCACCGAAAGTATAAGAGATATAAAAAAAGTAGAGTTGCTGTCTTTGATACGCTTAATTTAGAATTGAAGTTACCCATGCAATCCCACGCGATCTGGGACACACTGTATACATATATCACAATTTTTTCTCTAGAAATAGTATCCTTCGTTTATGTCAAAGCGAGCAAATTTGACATACACTTGGAACATCACCACTCACCAGTCCCTATCTTATTTGGTGGAAGTCAGATAAGTTTAACTGGGGCAAGAAAAACCGGCACTTACTAAATTAACGCATATCTAATTATAAGATGCAATATAATTTAAGTAAAATTTTCCAAGAACAAGGACTTAACAGTTGCAGTAAAGCTACCACAAAGGAAGTACTTTGGGAAAAATTAATAAAAACTCACCTGTCGCTGTGAATTTCGATTGTAATGAGTGTATAATGGATTATTAAAAATATCTTCATTTCTGTCTGTCCCGTTTCCGCCTAATTGATAGGGTGTAACTATCGTATGAGGTACGTGGGCAATTTGTCCCCTGCTGTTACGTGCTTTCCACCATTTACGACTGTCATCTAAAACCTGCTAGAATTTAGAACAAAGGGAGTTCGATTCATAACGTACAAACCTCCAAAAATTCTCCGCGAGCGACGGTTAATTCCTTATCATTATTTGCAGTTCGTGGATAAGTTACTTGAACAATAGCAGCACCTCGAGCTTGTAAATTATCCAACCAATTGTCTTGACTGCGTGTGAATCCTCTTTCCTCTGTGCCATTTCTCTCGATGGAGTCTACTGAAATATCGCTTCGTGTGCTGGTATCTCTAAGATTTGGGGGTAATTCAGAGCTAGGTTCAATTTTTGGCTCTCTTGAGTCATGATGGGGAGGTTCATTACTTCGACTGTCATAGATGAACATATTCTCTTGATTTGAATCGTAGTCATTATAGTCACTGCTGTAATGTTCATGGGAATCTCGATACTGTTTGTTCTGAACATGAGAATCCATTTCGTCTATAACAGGGTAATCGGGCGCCCAGCCGTCCATAAATTCTGGGTGGTAAGGTAAAACATTTCCTTTCCATTGATCCCTAAAGAAAATTTAATTCAGCGTCGACCAAATAGGTGATGCCCACAATGAAGGATGCACACACACACACACACGTAGGATACTTACCACGTGCGTGTCGAAATATTTACGTAAACGAAACACAATCATATTTCGTAGGTGGGCGCATCCTTTTTTAGTTTACAATTCACCCACAACTTCAAATAATAATTAAAAAAATTACCTAGGTAACAACCATGCGTCACCAAGAGAATGCCATAATTCTGTTTCCTTGCTTGTTACACAATTCATGAGTAGATTAATCGCTTCTCTTGTTAGTAACGGCGATACGACTTTTTGCGGTAAATGTAAATCAAAATGGGTATCGTGGGATGCTTCAACAATTAGGGCGAGCGGCGTGAATAAGAAATGGACCAATTCCGGAGCGTTCGGATCATGGATATGAGCTTTAAGCTTGGCCAATAAATTAAAAGACAACTTAAACTTTTGAAAAATATCAAAAAATTCTTTTTCCGGTGGAGGTTTTGTTCTCATCGATAACATTCCATCCCCCATATCTCTTTTCTTACTTTTTCGACTACGCCTTCGTCGCTCCAATTCCTTGGAAGCGGCAGCAGCATGTTGCAGTCTCGCTATAAATTTTTCTATATCGTCAAAGCAATGATTTAATATGGTTACATCTCTTTCATATTTTTCACTTGTTGTCGAACTCGTGTCATCATTATTTAACGTTAATTCTGAATCAGACTCACGGTACGCTTCTCGTGACGGATTTATAATATGTTGGGGCGGTGGTTTATTAGAGGGTGGAGGAATGCTACTTTTTCGACTTCTTGTTAAGGTTTTTCCCATTCTTAACTGTTTCAAATCTTCTACCAAATCTTGAGCGGATATGCTTTGGCACTAAAAGTGAAGGCTTACGCCAAGTGGTTAACATAAAGATTAAATATAGGTACCTGAAATATGTGCATTTCGGGAGGGTACGAGGGATTCGAATTTGTTACGATAAATACAAGTATATTGTTGTATATCTCCATGGGATCGTGACTCGTAAAAGCTGTCGGTTCTTGAATAGAATTCGCTGGAAATCTTTCCATTACAGTCTATAAGAAATAACAAAATTATTGTAGAGTTAATTGAATCACTAGGAACCATATTTGCTAATAATTTTTATTTTGAAATTAGGATCTGACATAGCATAAAGGCTCATCTTCAACACATTGCCTAACTATAATACAGGCGATTATCGCAATACAAAGGTCCCATCATTAGGTCCTCTTAGGTACCTACTAATAAATTGTATTGTTTCCATAAAAAACATATGTATTTGTGTGGCCGTTTTAACATGCAGAGTGGTCTACTGAAAACAGTCAATGTCAATTTTCGTCGCTTAACGACAGATTTGCCAAAAACGCTCGAACATGTCAATTTTAGTTTTGAAGAGAGCATCTAAATTAAATAATACTGTTAGAAGAACTTCAACCGAGACACCCTATAAGAAGAGGATGCATTGCGCCCCAAAATCTTTAAATCGATGGTGTTCTGCCCCATTTTCCATTTTTGCTATGCGTATAAAAAGAGAGCATGTTTTATAAAAACTCAAGATAGGTAGGTACAATACCCGTCATAGGACGTTATTTCCATAAAAAAGCCTGGTCAACAAAGGACAGCGTTTCAAAAAAATTTGTTATTTCGTGCCTGCCAAATTTTTAACGCTTTACCTTGTAATATTAAAGAACTCAAGTCTTCGTTGGATTGGTGGTGCATTATTCCATTTGATTTAAGAATACTTAACTGTATTTTAAAGTATTTTCTCTGGAGCAAGTAGATGAATTTCGAAATTTTGACTTTCGTGGGTATTAGTTGATGACCCGCCAAAATATTTACACAAATCTAGAAGCTAGAAGCAAGTTCTAAAGCAGTCCCACTGGCGATTGGATCTAGCGTATTTTTTAAACGTTGGATTTTAATAAGGACGTAATATTAAAATTTCATACAAATTACTCCATAAATAAGAAAGTGAACATGTGCGCTTGCACAGAAATGGAAACGTATTCGACATTCTTTTTCATTTTCGCTCACCCTACGTGATAAATTAAAAAAACGCAACCTGCTATAAGGTCCGAGTTTGAGATCTCAAACCCTTAGACGGACGAACGAAATTATAAGCTGTATTATGAGGACCGTATTATATATATCTAAGAATTAAACAAATAGGACATCCATTTAGATTTTAAAAGTACCTACTCCCTGCTTAAAAGATATTGAATTTAAAGGCTGTTGAAATATAACTGAAGACTACTGGGAAGTTAACTATAAAAGCAATTAAATACTAATACGTACTTAAAATTCAATACTTCCTAGTAAACGTGCATATTTCATTTTTCTCCACTTTCATTTCGCATATAAATTTGTATAGGTGAAACATTTTGAAAGTGCAATATTTGGGTAGCGGCACTACAGTTGTTATCGTTTCCATAGTCAATCCGACGTAAGAGTACTAAACCAAATTGCGATTTTATAACGCATCAATCCATTTGAATTTTGTTAAAAAAATGTGCACAATTCAATAGAAACTAAAACTTCATTTATATGTACGCAATTAAGTAGTACATGAATTAAAAACTTTCCTATTTTCAAAGCACTTCTCTAAATTAATTATTTTAAAAAAAACAAGCATTTTACATTAGGGACTCAAACATTTAAACATCAATCGATAAATTGGGAATTGGTTTAATTTATTATTGGGATTAATTATGTACACATTCTATCGGCGCGAGTAATGTTAATCATTCTCCCCGAAGGAAAATTTCTCTCGGCATAGGATTGTAAGAAAAGTCCGTTATAATTTCCACATTTGCATGTCAAAATCATGTAGGTCAAAGGTTGGCAAAATCCGTAACAAAAATTTGTTCCTCAAACGTTCTCGTAAAGTGATAATAATAAAAAATCGTAAAAGAAACTTTTTAATTCTCGTTTTATGGTCTTATTACCCTCATTGCAACTTCAATGTAATGAATTGCTTACAGAAGTGGTTCAAGTGATTTACGGGCACTTTGCTCAGTAATATTTCTACAACTGACCCAAAACAGTTAGTGCATGCGCTTGCGGATTGGGCAGTTAGTTAGTGATCAACGGGGAAATGACTAAGCTAAAAATCGTTACATCAGAACTGTTTGAAATTTGATAAGAATGTGATTGCTGTTAGAAGAACAATAAGGGTTCCTCGTCCAGGGTACTTCAAATAATCTATACTGGACTATGATTTAATACACATCATCTTAAATTTCGAAAAACTTGCCCGGGACGCAGTCTATGAGCAAAAGAGTATTTAAACTCCAAGGCAAAGTTGTTCGAATAATTGCAGTCTAACATTACCAAGAAGATTGAAACCACACCTTTCTTCTGACGCTACAGTCACCTATACGCGTCTTAGAATCATTATGTTTTGTCGAAAAACATTCTTCTTCTGACAGTAAGTTTTTTCAAAAACGCAATTCGGATTCAGAATTTTTAAAGATCAAAGGCCTGAAGCGATGAAGGTACGAATACACAAGAACTAAATGTGACTGTAGTAGTAGCATTGAATAAAGAAACTGAATCTTTATTCAATGGTAGTAGTCATTGACTTGGAAATGAATAAATCTGAAAACGTTTATCTACAGTAATTGGGTGCTATTTATTAAATCTTATTATATTAAAAACTCATCGGTAAGCAACACCTTGATGAGTCAATACTAAAATATTTTATTATCTAACAACCGAAATAATGATACCGTTAAGAGTATGTTGTAAAACCACATTTTGATGGGTAATTAAATAAATCGTTCGTTTTCTGTGCCAAATTTATTCTATTTCAAGTACGTGTCGATATGTATCTACTCTATGTACAACCTAGTCAATTACATTTTTCTAATGCAGAATGGACAGAGAGCCTTTTCTGCCTTTCATACTTTGACTGTTGGCACCTGGTACGTAAAATAATTCTGTTCTCAGCAAGCACGTTTTTATATACCTATAATAGTTATTCCCAGGCGGACTTGATCTAGTAGGTATGTGTAGTACATGTGTACTGTACGTAGGTAATTAAGCAGCAACAACGTATTCCTAATAAGTTAATCAATTGAGTAAACATCATACAAGTAAAGAGGATTTGTTTGCAAGTAGTAATTAATTACTAGCTATATGTATAGTTTCGTGAAGGTGATATCAGGAACATGAAAAACAATAATCTCAATACAAATAGATACATTCTTCACACACCTTATGCAAATATCCGCATTTGTAATTAACATCATAGTTTTTACTTTACACTACGATAATTATACTCGTACACGACTGCTTATTGTTAATTTTTCAAATAATATTCGCATCCTTTTACAGCTTGTGAATACAATACAAATTATTTACTTTCAATACTATTTCGTAAGCTTGATTTTAGAATCTTTTTGGATGAGTCCTTGGTGCCTCATCTCGCGTCTATATCAAAATGTAATCAGTTAATTGAACTATTGTGTTCTCATTAGAAAAATTCATGACAAATATAACTTAACTTAACTTTAAAGAAAATTTCAAAATTCCACATGCAGCAATCTTTTTGGCCAGTCTCATAAAAATGTACAGTATGGAACTTAGATCAAGGAACTGCACAAGCATTCAAACAGAGATGGCAATGTGCGCATTGTAGGATATCAAGAGTGAAGAAAGTCATATGAAATGCAGCAAAAGTGAGAAAGGGAAGATATTGAATTCAAAATAAAAAACCATTATATCAAACACCGTGAAAGGTAAAGTGAAAACAATGTGAAGTAAAATTTTGGCGAATCAATGAAAATAAGTGGTACTTTACGTAATGCCATCATATATATAATTAATTTCCTTTCCAGAAACACATTTCAAATGTTTTCTTAATGTGAGGATAGTGGAATGAAAAACCTGTTTGAGATTAGGTTACCAACTAATGACGCCGGACATTCATTTGTATCAATGAAAGTAGATAATATCTAAATTGTTAAAAAAAAAAGACATTGAAAGAATCAGTAATAACTCGGGACGGAAGTGACTAATCCAAAAAATCTTTTGTCGTTCTCGAGGCTGTGTCACACCATATAAGAAGCCACAACGAAACAGCTTAAACTGGGAGGACTCGTAGTGGTACAGACGGGCCATATCGTTCATTTTCCTTTTGGAAAATTCACTAAAAATAGAAATACGTCCACAATTCAAACTGTACTGCGAACGGGTCGAGATTCTGAAGCGAATTATCGGATTTCGTGCTATTTTTCACAATTAGCCTTGTTGGTTTTACTTATAATGGCGGCGCTACGCGTCGGTGTCCAGTAAAGTCTCGCACGTTGTGCGTTTTTACTCCAAATTTTTCAACAGTATAACGTGAATTTTTGAAAAAGGCTCGGATATGTGAATTTTACATTCGAGAGGGGCATTTTTTGCGATAAAACTCCCTAACTTCTTTATCCTATCAGGAGGATCAATAAGCTAGTAAAAGTTTAACGACTCCGACTCCATTAGATGCATTGATCTGTCACTAACAGGAGTTAACTTGATTTTTTTAACCTTCATTTTGTCCTCAGCAAAGACTTAGTTCTTAAGATGGTTTAAACAATTTGTGTTACAATAACCAGAGTGCGACCAAAATATCAAAAACTGTTCAATATTCAGGTCAGGAAGGCCTTGTCAATAATGCTTACAACATTACGCAATTTAAGATTTCAGGGACTGCATCCACCCCTAGCGCTAAGGGGTGTAAAGATTAATGAAGAAATTTAATCGGGAACAATGTCTCCTTCGAAACCAAAATTAAGCGTTCTTAGAAAATGTTCTTTTAACAATTCAAAAATCGCTCCGTTTCGTCTTTGATGCGCCAAAAGATAATTTGGCTCGGTCAGTGAGTACCACGTACTCGTATGAAGTAAAAACTCACTTACGTGTAACAGAAATTACTTGATAATGTGATTTCACCCCTCTCCCTCTGGGTGTCCAAAATTCTCCAATGTACGCCAGGTCAACACTTCCGTCGTAAAAGTACACTGGTAGAAGACCGCGTAAAACTTAGGATGACATAAATCCAGAGATCGCAACCAGCCAAAACTTTCATAACACGACAGTTCAAATCTTAATTAGATTTAATTACCTTAGATAAACAAATCATGAACTTTATCGCAATTAGTTTTCTTACAATTGTCACTCGTTTAACACCATGTCAAAAATCACAAAAATGGAGTACACAGCTGTACTCCTATGGGGAAAATTCGCCGTTTTATTGTGTAATGAGAGATTGAACAAACGGTTGCGAATGAGACGGGAATCCTTGGAAAATGACTGCAAAACAGAAAGAATGGCGGGTGTGACGACTGTCCAAAACATAGCCCTTGTTGAAGACCTCGTGCCAGGCGATCCACGTTTAAGCGTAATAGCAGAGAAGCACGGGTTTTCTGACACAACACAACCGGTCGCCGTTCCACGACCATTTGGAGATGAAGAAAATTAGTGCAACTCTCGGTATGAGCTCGATCCTTTTTGGAGCTCTATGGAGAAAACCTTGTTAACGTGATAAATCCCATTATAACCGGGGATATGGGGAAGAACAGGAGGTCCCGCCGATAAAATTCAGGTTGATGTGTTAAAGACAATTGTAGCCGGGGATGAGACTAAGGTCCTGTACTATGGTTCACTATCCAGAACGGAGTCGGTGTAATGGAAAAGAAAAGGAGAAGCATCATCGATAAAGTTCAAGGTTTGTCAGTCGATAAGAAAGGTGCTGGCTACGACCTTGTGAGGAAATCCTTCTTATTAACTTTAAAGAACGCGGCATAGCCGTCAATTATTAAACACTGCACAAATTAAGGCAAAATATTCTGGAAAAAAGACGTGGGAAATTGGACAGACGCGTAAGTTTGCTGCATGAATGAAATGATGAAAATTGGGCAAGCTGCAATTCGTGATTGCGGTTTTGAACAAACCGAACACCTCCCGTTTATAATAATAATAATAATATTTTTTAATCACAGATTAGTTGCCTTATGTAGAGATATGGCCCTAAGTGACTATTACTTGTTTGAGAAATTGAAAAAGATCTAAGGAGACACATTTTGAAAGCAAACAGAACATTTTAGGGGTATTGCGGGTGAAGCGAGTGCATTAATGTTGAAAAACTAAACTTCATTGTTAATTTACGCCATTTCTTCCATAGTCAAGCCGTGAATATTTGGCGCTGCATCTTATATACAGTGCGGTCGAGATATAAAAGGATTACCTCAATGTCTCCATTATTTGGCGAAATTACGCCGGATGTATTCCCTCCCTCTTTGTGAGCTACCACTTCCAATATTTCGTTCTTGAGATATTCGTGTTTACAATTTAATTGGGATCAACTAAACGGCATGAGCCACTAGTGAAAAAAATATCATAAACAAAATAGTCACGTCTCGAGTCACGTTTAGGCTATTCATCATTTACCGATTGCTTCCATACTTAATTTTGTTGCTATTAACTTAAAATAGAACAAAGTGGTCAATTTTTATTACAAGTAAATTTGATTAATTGAAAAGCTTGAGCCCAATAAAATAATGATCAAACAAATGCGATTTCGAATTATTTATGATTAAGTATCAATTTATTGAACTGTATTCAGCATTTCAGTTTTGTAACGACCATACGGTGGTAGTAAAATCACATAATTGGATTAAAGACACTAAGTCTAACGAATCGGTCACACAGGCGTAATAGTTAACGTTTCATGGAACACATTGACGGTTTGCGAATCGAAGCAATGCAACTAATGATATAGAAGTTGGACATAGCTGTTCGCGAACAGCGCTTCATTTCATAGCAGAATTTTGTGCATACCTAATCAAGTGTTCTCAGTTCCCACATTGCAAAATTTATTTATCGCCAAATAGTAGCTAGTGACATAAATTTTGTAGAAAAATGAAAAGAGGTTTATTTCATAACAGAAATATCCCTCGAAATATCCCCTTTTGGAGTTGAATGTGAAAAAGTTGTACCCGAATTTGGATTGATTCAACCCTACTATATGTAACGAGAGAAAATATAAATCTAATACTAAGCAAAAAAGTGAGATTTATTTACCCCAGATTCAAAATCCATTATTAATACCCAGGAGCGATCCAGACAAAGCTGCATCTTTTGCGACCAAATGCCATTGGATTGTTCCAGTTGCAAAAGTCTTCTCATTCCATCTGCCGGATAAACTATTCCGTTGTCTTTGGAAACAGTAAAAGTCGCCAAATGTTCCATGTGGTACGTGGGCTTATCACTTCCTTCGGTACCTCTGTCATCTCTATCAATTTCTCTTTCATCTTGTGGAGAATAGCCATTGGAATGGTATGCCATGGTAATGACAAATAAATTTTCTTTCTATCTGAACAAGCAAAAAGGCCTCGTAGATTAAAATAGGTACATTACTTTTATGGTATATTGTACTATATAAGAGGTTTTGATAACATTATCAATGTTTCTGATAACACATGGATTACCCTATATGACTAAATCCGTTCTATCAAAAGTTGATAACGTCAACAGAAGTTGGTTTTTAAGAAAATTTTTACAATGTTTCTTAAGAATATGCCCGAGGCGTTGGAGGGAATCAAATCAAGTCTAACTATCTATTAAAGCAATTAATTAAGACGAATTTTACAGAAATAAATGTGAAACTCGTATTTTTGATTCTCCCATCGCCACACCTTTAACCATAATGGAATTTAGAGAATGTTAACAATTCGAACATGTATTTCACGTATTATCGGTACTTGTACTTTTATGGACGAACTATTGGTTACGCATACAAATGAACAGTTGCGATGAACAATTTAGGATTAAGTATGATATTAATAAAGTAGGGTACTATTTAAATTAACGGTTCAGTCCCTAAGTTAATAATGCGCGACCTTTTTGAGTAAATAAATACAAATTGGCATTACTGATAGGTAGGTATGTCAAAAAATTATGTAGGTGCTCATTTTTACGGCAGCAACACGTATATAAAGAAACTACCAAAGCCACGGTGGCGATCACAATAATAACAAAATAAATAAAGGTCGCGTAAAAGGCAATTAATTACTAGAAAGGCAAACAAATTCAAACATACTTGACCGAGTCCCACCTAATAAACCAAAATATTCAACATTTTTAGCACTATTGTTTAAAACACATCACAAAACGGTATTATATTTCACGTTTTACTTCGCATATGATGATACATACACAGGTAAATATTTTACCTCTCTACTAAACTAAGCAGGTAGTGAATAATACCTACCTGTAGTCATGCGCGGTAAAACTGCCTTAACGCGGGAGTTAAAGGAGTGTTGATGAATATTAAAATCCATTTATAATTTCTACCTGTTCATAGCGTATAACGATAAGAACAAGTGTGGAGTCATCAATAATGCAACAGTTTCCTTTTCCTATTTCAAAAAAGCCATGTCCAAGTTTGGTAGGACGTTTTAAACAACATCAATGTCCTGAAAGTGCACCGTTATTGCTAGTTTTGTTTGTCGTTTGCAATTATAACAAAGCCTATAATAACTGAAAAGTATTTTATTAGTTATATTTCAATTTTCTTTTTCTCTCATTTCCCCTTCGCTGCCTAACATTTCTAATCTGAAGGCGCTCTAACACCGAAGCTAGGCAACGACAATTACACCACGGAGCTCATTTCCTATTGTAATAGAGATTAAAATGGTTAGTCGTCTATTTATGAAGTTCCGGTTCCAAATAATCATGCAATTTTTAATAAAAAATGCTCAAAGTATTAATGTACGAATTTCAGAATTCAATGTACCCCAATGTATCAAAACCCATTGTAACTCTGCCGTTTGCAGAAAATCCGCTTGGAAAGGATCACCGTCAACTTTACGCGTGCATAACAAGATTTTCGTAATGTACCTTCCTAAACGTCTACTGTAATGCTGTGCCCCGCAGTACTAAAAATTTCCAGAATAACTTCATTATTGCATAATATGCGAGGTTCATATAAACAAACAAGTAAAGCTAGTTGGCAGTGATTGAGTTTTCGAAATTGGATATACAATGGGAAATTAATTATAGTAGATTGAAGTAGAAGAGGATATGAAAACACGAGTAGTTTAGAATTTATTTGAAGTATGTATTTTCAGTTCTCTCGTGAACCTTTAGAACCGAATTTTCCAAAAAAACGCAGATATACAAAGGAAACAACTTTTGTACTTAAATAAATCTCTAGACCATTAGTGGTTGGGAGATTTATTCAAACGATTTTACGAAAAACGGTGAGGGTGCAAAAGAAACCAGTGTTTGTACATTGAACTGAGAACCCGATACATTGGGTTCATTTTGAGCTACAAATTTTTCGCTTTTTCAAATAGTGCTTACGCTGAGGTTCGCCCAAAATGATTTGGGTGGGAACTGACTGAAAACCTCGTAAGATAATGATACTAATATCATGGAAAGCGTAATCCTAGTGATAAATTTCTTTGATGTGTTTTTATTACACTACCTGAAATCATACATTTCAGTGTGCGCAATAAATGTCCATAGAGTTATGGAGAAATTAACTTTATTCCTGTTCTGATTCTTAGAGCTTTAAATATATACACAATTATAAATAATTTTGATTTATTTTACATATGTATACTGAACCTCATAGTATACCTACAGTATGACCAATTTAATAATTCCTGCGAAGAAAATAGTATTTCATTTTTATCTGGAGCGTTAGGAACTTCACAGTCTGAAGGTGACTGGTGATCGCAATGCGTTCCAGTGCATGCTGATGGGCAATGCAGACAACTCTTCCTGCATTCTATCTTGCAAGAGCAAAACAATGTGTGTAATATCATAATAAGTTTATGCCTTGATTAATTAAAAATCGCCGTTTTAGCAAGACAGTATACATTGTAGGTAAAAAAAATGTTTTACTCAAACAGCTGTTTACACTCATTTCTCATACCAATCGTACTTTGCGCTGGAGTGTATTTTTCTTAACAAATTATTTAGTTTCTTAATTTTTTCATAAAAATCGCTACCTGTAACACGGTCATTCAGGGGTTCCGAGGAAAATATAGCCCCTATCAGCTACTTATCTGAATCCCATGACTGCAACGCAACCCCCGTAACTGCGTATTGTTTTCAGGCCCCTAGCCAGGATAAAGTAGCAGAGGTAGCGAACAGTTTTCTATGTGGTGATTAAGAAGAAATCATTGACTACTGAGTACCGTCTGTAGATTAACTTATTCCTGGTCTTTCTTTTTCAAAGGCTAGAAATACCAAATTGGACAACCTTTGATGTGTGTCATTGCCATCCTTAGACTATCTTCGCCTAGACAAAAAATTAATATAGATGGGACCGGACCATGCTGTAGGTGGAGCTGAACACCACTTGGCCACCCCCTGGCTACGGACCTGGCTTTTCGGCATTTCACGTTCTTTGCAACACTGTTAACTGAGATCTTATTAGCGCATTATTCAAAATCAAACGCAGAACAACCGGGACGAAATGGCAAACCGGGCGGGACGCCGTGCCGGCGGGACATAGATGTGAAACAGGGACAATCCCGGTCAAACCGGAACTTATGGTAAGCCTCATAATCTACTGCTGGCAGTACGAAGCAATTGCTGTGTTTATTTCGTCCGGCAGGATGAGATTTTGGAAATCATAATTAAAATGGACAAGGGCGGTCTCCTTCTTATGCAATTAACTTTCATAATTAAATTTTATTATTTGCCGTTAGACTATGTGACGACACGGAAATTATTGTCATACGAGAAAGCGGTCAAGGTTGTTTTTGTTTACATTTTATTTTTATTTAACGTAGAATTTCCGGAGTTTTGTTTGCTTTTGTCTGTTATCAATTGTAAATGCTTAATTTAATTGACAGGTGGATGTGATTTATCGCCTTGCTGTGTAGTTAAAAGATGAATTTTTATTTTTCCTATGTCTGATACGTTTAGTAAAATTATTCGCCTCTATTATTTTGGTCTTTTAACGTAAATTGAGGAGAGCTTTTGGCCAAGTTCAGCACGGAAGTACGTTCCGTATGTAGTTTAAATCGCGTTTAACGGTTTACGCAGTATTAGTTCAGGGCCCAAGTGCGGTCAATTTAAAATTCGCTGTACGCACAGTTTATGCAGTTACGTCTTGTTAACAATTGAAATCAGCTTTAAGCCAGGTTCAGAGCGCAACTACGTTTATTTGAAGTTGTAAAATTCGCTGTACGCAGAGTTTACAAAGAACTGCGTATCATTGAAGATTTAATTCGCTTTATACAAATTTGTGAGCAGAACTAAGTTATTGAAATTTAAATCAGCTTTACGCCTAGAGTCAGAGCAGTATCAAAGAGAACCATAATTACTCTTTGGCAGTATTACGTTTTTTTGAAGTTTGAAGATAGAGGAAGTTCCGTTTGCGTAGCCGGAAACCGAGTTGGTGGCTAATTATTATTCTACGTTTCACGTTTATTCGTGCTGGAGGATTATCTTTTTGACCATCTAATAAACTCGCTAGGAGCTCGTTAATAAGGTGCTTCAAAGAAAAGAGGTTGTCGGCGCCTCCATGAATGTGTTTTCAACGTGTGTTTGTTGTTTGTTTTTGTATCATTTTCCTCGTGTGTGTTAGAATTAAATCGCACTTTTGTAATTTTCACTTAATTTCCGTGTGTTTCATTCTAACGACTTCAGTTTTAATTCAATTGTGTTTTTGTTGGATGCTTGCCCAAAGTCCATTTTAATTATTGAAAATGTTGCAGTTCAGTTTGGTGGGGTATTTGGTTTAACCCACTATCTGTTAGAAGTTAACAGGTTAATTGAGAGCAGAGTCGAATCTCTCCTCTGTGCTGGGGAGAAGTCTTGCCAACTGAAGAGTGCAGTGATCCTAAAATAGAACCGATTGTCAAAACGTCACCCCTATTATTTTTATGCTTTCTGATATGGGGATTCTTGAACCATTCATATATAATTTCGGGTATTCATGTTCAAGTATCCGTTGACAGAGGTGAATTGCCTTGGTGTTCTCGGTGTTAACTTTCATACCCACCAAGTCTGAGTTTTGCAGTTCATGAAGTAAAATATTGAAAGAGACACAGTCAAAAACTTTGGACAAATTGCATAATATTAAAGATGCTTGTTCACCCTTTTCAAAAGAATTAATTATAATAGATATGATTTTGGAAACTGCTTGAGTGGTAGAGCAGCTTTTACGGAAACCATATTGAGCGGGACTTAATAGTGTATGAATGTTAAAGTAATTATACAGCCTATCATTTACAATAATTTCGAAGATTTTTGAAAATATAGGAATAATGGTAATCGGTCTGTAGTTGTTTAAGTTGCAAATTTCACCTTTTTTAAATAACGGTACCACAACGCTAATTTTAAATACCTCAGGGTAAATGTTACTCGTAGAATCTGGCAAGGGGTTTCAATATATCGTCCTTCTCTTTTAACGGATATCCTCTTAACATCTATTACCTACATTTTGCCTTCTCCAGTTTCATTCACTGTACAATTCAAGAAATCCCTCTAGTATACAACACTTTTGCTATTATTAACGTATCATCATGTGGTTGCACCTCTACTTCGAATTCGCAGAATCTTTTAATTTCCATTATCCGCATTACTTGCTTATTGCTTCCATCAGAAGCCAATCTATTACTTTTTTAATTGTCTTTACGGCTAAGTCATAGATTGTATGGGATATTTGGAACGGATTTACCCTCGCAAAATCGCCACCGTTCACTACTTTGACGAGCAAGAACCAAGGAATCACCATCCTCTCGTTGCTGGCAACTCTTTGGGGTGTTTCTAGTGTCCCTGTTCACAATAATTGTACTACCGATTCCATTAGAATTGTCCAAAACGTAGCGTGGGGCTATATCGATTCCAGGAGTTGTTTCATTTTCATATGCTAAGTCGTACCAGTTACTGCTACTGCCAGCAGACCGAGACCTTTTTTTATATTTTTATTGTTATTTTATTATTATATGTTATTTATATTTATATTATCTATGAGGAACGTGTGGGTAAAGGCACCTGGAATAAAGAATAGGAGAGTAGGGGAGGTGAGTGTGGGACTTGGAAACAAAAGTGGGTAGGTAAGTACTAAAGGCGGTTAAACTCGTTACCTTTAGTGCCCATTGATCGCCTTTTACGATCTCCAGGGCGGAGTGGGCCAATTCTATCCCCGAACCCACAGGGACATTTTCAATTGTAAACATTTCAGTTAATGCTTGTCCAAACATTTTTATTAAAGAGATATTGAAGTGACCCTCTTTTCTCGAAGAACAGATATGTATAAGGATGGTGGTTGTTAGCTCTTTAAGAGTGCGGAAATTGTTGCTAGTGATGTATATGGAAGCTTCTGTACGCATTTCTCTCTATGAAGATAAATATGGCCCGGCAGCCCTTGGGGCGCACCTGCTACGCTATTTGCTGCTATTTTACTGAAAATAGAAAAATTTTAGGCCGATCTGAAAAATGGTTTCTTATAGAGTTTGGCCTGTACAATCCAAAACGACCAGAATTTTGAAGATTGAATCCCTACATCCAAAGTTATACCCCCCTTTTCTTTGGAAATCACAGATTTCGACATTGGGAATAATAATAGTACAACGCCATATATAAAACACAATAAAGTCTATTCACTAGGTCCTCCTGAAATCTGAATAATAAATAATATACTCGTAATGCTATTAACGATGTGCGACACAGAGAATGTACACGTATAGGTATACCAGTTTACAATGCTACTTTCCGAATATGGGCATTAATCGATTTCGATAAATCATATTTATCATTTATGTAAAAAAATTACCCAAACCGCATTTCAAACGCACATTCTCGCTTTTTTCCGAAAGAATTCATACCATAAATAACAAATTTGATACCTCTGTCTTGGTCCAAATAAAAAGGGATCAACAAAAATACATCAAATTCACTTCTTGGCCATCAAACTAGTGCGTTTAGACGTATTCCTAAGAATTTTGACATCTGCTGGCTAGGCTTAGGAACAAGCAGTCTTGAAATCTGAAGGAGTACCTACTTCTCGGAAAGAGGAGGTTTACCTCTTGAGATTAATTACCTACATAGACATATGGACTGATAAATATACAGACTAGGCGTTCTTTTTTAAATGGCCTGAAAATGAATGTAATGGATGAACATATGGAATGGTTTTTAAAAAATGAAAATAAAACAGAAATCCTCAGATTCTTTCATCAACTTTAAATCAATTAAATCTCAAGAAGTTACGGTTAGTTTACGAGACAACGACCATAAGTCGCATGTCTGCCAGTCAGCGACGTCGGAAGTACGAGTCAGAGGGGGCGCTCGCCCCCTCAGTTTTTACACAAGGGGGGCCGCGCCCCCTCTAAGAATGAGTAGATAAATCACTCAAAAGCGACTAACACATCTACCTACGGCATGTGCATGCAGAAATTACAAAGAGTGTAGAAGTAGAGGATATACTGAAAGAATTTGACAGCAAAACTGCGGAGAGGCGGAAAATTTTTGGATATATTTAATTTTTTATACTTGCTTTTCTTTACAATGCTCAATAGTGCAATAAATAGGAACAAAATTTTTGTAACTTTTGTATGTTTTAGTTCATTATTTTTATTGTTTAAAGAAAATATTAATGATCTATGGCTATGGTTTTCTCAATCAAGTCAAGTATCTCTGAGTTGCACATAACTAGACATCCTCCGACACTTTTAAAATTTTTTCAAAACTTTTCTTTCAAAAATACTTTATTCGATTGATTAAATAAACAGGTTTTAGGGTCACTTAAAAAACCCACTGCTTTGCATTAATTCGTACACAATTTTGCATGGGGGGGACCTTTCAGGCCCCATGGTCCCTTTTTTTGCCCCCCCCCCCCAGCCGTTATTCACTTCCGACGTCGCTGCTGTCAGTTTCCTTAGCGATTGCCGCAACAATTGCTTTCCCAAGTACAAAAATCTCAGATTTATTTCACATCCACTACACCGATTTAATTGACTCATATTAGTTTATATAGTCTTAAAATATAGTTGTAGGACCTAACACACAGTAAAAATGGTCTTTATTAGCTTACCAAATATTATTTGCCTCATATTACGGTACCTAATAATGAACGACCAATTTCGCTTTCGCTCCATAAAAAATGCGCGTGTAAAAGTCGATCATCCGTAATTGCGACCCTGATTTAATCATCAGATAGGTCAAACGTAATCAACTGTCCAATACCAGACACGTTTGCCGTCTTGGGGTAATTATGCTATTTTCCTCTTATTTCAATTTGAATAGCTAGTTCCAATAAGTCTACGTATCAAATTACTCCCGTCCAAAGTCAAACCAATTAGAGCTCTCTTCATTATTGTCATCAGAATTACAGAAACGTAATTCCACGTGACAAATTGACAATTCCCACTAAAGGCTCGTAATGCGATCCGTCTGTGCTCCTTTTTAGCCTGAGTTGTTTGAAATTTATTTTTATACAGCACCATTAATGTCCAATTAGTTTGCTCCACATATTATTCAAGTTTTAATTAGGGGTAGTTGTTTTTGCATGTAGTGCGAGCTTAGAATTAAGTGTTTCATGTTTTCTACTACATTTTAATATTATTCCGGTCGCTTTATTCAAACTCACGTTGTAGAATTAATTTGTTCATATCTTTTTTGCCTCTTCCCCGTTAAATACTTTATTATAGGAACCTGGGCAACAGCGATTAGCCAGACTTGGTTTCATTGTTTTTGTGTGTCCGTCCGTCCGTCCGGCCATAATTCCAGAACAAAATCGCATTTTCGAAATCTGCTAAGCTAAGAGGAAACCTCAACCCATTTCGTTAATCAGCCAAATCGGTTAACGTGGGAGGAGATGTTACGCCTCCTCTCACGATCTGTTTTGAAGCAACGTAAAGTTTATTGTTCAAACGAGCCACTGTAGAACAAATACAAGTTTTAACACAAAAACTGGGAGAATTTTTTAAAACATGTAAGTGACATACGCTGTCGTCTTCATACTCGATAAACGGGGAACGACGTATACGATTTGGTGCAAAGGTCTAGGAAGGACTCTAAGTTATTCAGATCATATAGAAAAAACATAGAGAAAACGTAGCGCCTTATCAAATGTAACACCCAGATTCTTATGGGAGAATGTTGGATATTGCATAATTGAAATAGCTACCTTCTCCAACATGTCATAGATTTACATTTAGAAATATTCGGATACAATTTGTTTTATTGACTTGGTTCTAATGTATTTTTTATCTGCCTGTAGCGTGGCACAATCGTCGTTGCTGGAAATTTCGGTGAAAAGTCATCAGCATAATGTAATTGCGAAGCGCGAAGATAGCACATTGATAAAAATCAAAAAAGAAAAGTACCTAAGGTGGAGCCTTGTGAAGTACCAGAGATAGAAGTGAAATCTTTTGAATCATGGCTATTATAGGACGCAAAATGCGATCTGCCCACAAGATAGAATTTGATCAAACCTGCTAATAACAATATATTCATTGTGCTAGTACATTAAAAGTAATGTTTACACGCGTCATAGAAGCAGTACAATACATACAAATATAAAATATAAAACGTAAACTTCAAAAAATATCAAAAGTTATAATTTAACGTCAATGTTAAGAAAATCTTTAATATTGTATAAGGGGTTTTCAGTTAAAAAAGCCTTTATTTTGTTTTTGAAAGTTATTTACATTTACTTATCGAACCTGTTATAAAACAGAGGCCCCCAGGTAGTTATGTGCAGCTTGCGATTTTTTAAGTTTTGCGCATACAATATTATTATTACTGTTACGAGTGTTGTACCTGTGGATGTCTGAATGGGCTACATGATTTAGTTTATATTGATGGCCATACACCAAACCTCGCACCAAACATTCTAGTATACGTACTGTCTTCGACTTCGACTACGACAGTCTTCTCTGTATTCAGCACTAGCTACACTTCGGACACACCTTCTTTGCATCGCAAATATTCTTTTCATTGCATCAGAGGAGTGGCGCCACGCTATGATTCCATAACAGATTAGGTATTGAGATAGACATAATTGTAATAGATACATTTTAAAATCGGTTTTTGACACCATGTTAGATACATTTTTAGCGCATTTTTGCAAAATTTTTTTTGGTAAAAAGTAGCTTTTAATCTCACTTTGGCTGGCTGGCTGGCTGGCTGGCAGTAAATGCGCGCCCGTAGAAAAACGCTTGTAAAAAGACAAGGAGTGTACATGTAACTATCGGGGCCGTGTAATTAAGAACGTTAGGGATGGGGCTACAAGATTTGGAGTCGACGACATCTGGACGCCATCCCCGAGCGTATTATACTAACCTGGAGATTTTTCAGTTTTTATCTATCTTCTTCTACAGTTTTTCTCCGATTGTTTTCAAATTGGTGTCGTCGGGAAGATCTTGCCAACGCGCACAACTCCTGCGTGGCGGAATTTTGTTTTTTTTTCCTAGGGGCGAAATAAACCACCTTTTGCGCGGCGCGCTTCGAGGGGTAGTCGACTTTGGGCGCCCAAAAGTTTCTTACAGCGCGAATCGCGGTCTCTCTTTCTCGTGTCACTAATAGAAGGTCGAGCTATGTGAAGTACCCAAAAGTTGAATACGATTTTATGCCGGGATTTTAGCGAAATCTACCAAAATGTGAATTACGAATGAACGGGACGTCGGAACTGTGTATCGACAAAGGGAATGTGGTAACCCCCGACGAGATCTTACTGATGGTGGAGTCGAAACTTCAAATCCGATTTGTTGCGGGTGATCAGAAGTGGGTGTCGACAAAGGGAATTTGGTAACCCCCAAAGGATTTTACTGATGGTGGAGTCAAAACTTCAAACGCGAATTGCGAGTGCACGGTAAGTGAGAAAATGGTACCGACAAAGTGAACGTGGTAGCTTTCGGCAAGATCTTATTGATGGTGGAGTCAATATTGGCTAATAAAACACTGATCTGCCACACAAAAATGCGCTGAAGTCCCTTCGATCTCACACGAGGACTTTGATCATTTTTTAACAGATACGCGACTGGAGCCAGTTTTGCACTAATTCTTGTCTTCGTATTGGTCCCATGTCAGTTTTGAATCTATAAGGACGCCTAGGAAATTAATGGATATTAATTCTTTTGACATTGATGAAGAGAACTGAATTTTTTCCTATTATTTAAAACTAGCTTATTAGCACTAATACATCTAATAAAGCATTACTTATTTTTTCTTCATTATGGACGGGATCGGAAGAAATACTAGTTAACGTTATGTCGTCAGCATACAGTGTGAATGTGGCACCTGAACTAGAGAAACAAATGTCATTAATAAAAATTTAAAATAAAAGAGGTCCAATTATGGAACCCTGCGGAACGCCTAATGTTACAGCTCGACATTGAGATCTTTTATTATTGTACTGTACAAATTGACTACGGTTACTTAACTAAGTTGAATTAAGTTTATGGTACCTACTTTGCTGCGTGAAATGATAGAAATTTAACTTTTTTATCAGTAACTTGTGAGATCAAAAGTCAAAGGCTTTAGTTTCATACACTATGGTTTCATCTAAAAATATAGACGTACATCTTCTACGTGCCTCTATACTGTCAATACACTGAAATCGTACTCTGATAATGATGTATTAGGAGGATGTGATCTAGTTGATCAAAGGCTTTTTGGAAATTAGTGTAGATCTAGAAGGCATCAATCTATGCTCTTTTTTGTCCAAGACATTAGCAACATATTGTGCAAAAGTTTTGATAAGTCCTTTGTGCCATTAGTAGAGGCTCAAGATGAGTTATCAAATTGGCTTTACAGCACCCAGTTGCTTTGTGGATTTGTAACGTGATATTTGGGTTTTCTGTACGTAAAGTAACTTTCACTGTTCATTTTTGACCTACATATTCAAAGCAGAGGTCTAGGTTATTGTTAATTTGAACTGAATGAAACTCAAAGTAACATGCCATTTAAACTACTCGTGTAATTTGTTGCAGATGGACGCGGTGCAGGTATAATAAAACTTATTGTATATTAAATCTTATCGTGTATTTCCGTGCTGAGGTACAAATTTCAATACATTTTTGTTAATTTCAGAAGATGTACAAGATAGGATTCATTATAAAATTAGTTGTTGATATAAGTAAATGAAAGGAATTGTCGTCGTAGATATAAAAATTTGTTGGAATTTGTTAATTTAATGTCCAATGATGTACCTCGGTAACATTATTTTATTTAAATAATTATCCAAAGTAATACTCTAGCTAACATTAGTTTGAACAAATTATCTATTCAAGGCAAAAGTTTACTGAAAGATTGTTGCAATAGTATGTGTGCAACTTTCTAAAATATATTTTGTTAATTATTATAATTAATACTTATACAATTCTTTATAATTGGTTTAAGTATTTTACTTATGCTTGTTTTAGGTAATCGAATGAAGTGCAGAATTCTTCGTTTAACGAACGAGTCTAAAACTGTATAACGTTTTATATATGATCTACAAGTATTACACAGACACACATATTAAAAAATTAAATTTAAGTATAATTAATAACAGTCTCTATTTCAGTTCTGGTCATACAGTAATATTTAAAAGAAATTGCGTTAACATCTCCAAGTCTGCACTACATTTCAACTACCTATCGATATTAATACTGAATTGTATATACTATATTTGGCCAATCTCAAATGAAGTAACAATAATAAAAATATGCAAGTCTTTGAGTATCTCCCAGTATTATAATAGTCTATACAAAACGTAATTTTATAAAATTGTTTCATACTTACTTTCGCCATAAAAATTTTATTTTAATACAACTACATCAGAAGTTTGTGTTTAAAATCTGTAAGGGACTATGTACTTCAAGAAGTTGGAAAAACTACACCACCCTGTATAAGCGCTGATTATTATATGTAGGAATTTCACAAAATATAAGCATAAAAAAAACTAAACTACCAATACTGAGCAAGAATTCTACATCAGTACATTATTTAACGATTTAAAAAATTATCCTGATATCTTATGTTATTATTTAAAATTCTGATACATAACTATAATGGTCAGTAATGTATAAAATGTGCGTATGAATGAGTAACGTCGTATATACATACTTGGTATTGGTATCGGAATAAAATTTGCGCATGAATGAGTAACTGTCATTTATACGGTGGTGTTGGAATGAAGTAGATCTAAGTAAGTATACTGTAAACAGTAAAATCGTTGTGCAACTGTGACTACATCGTTGTAAAATAAGCAATTATTGCAGAGTTTGATTGCAAAATGACAGTTATTCATTTAAAGCTACTTCTTATTATTTAAATTTTGATCTGTAGCTGTGTACTATGTTAACATGAAACAGTATGGTTCGTCCCAATTAAAACAACCAAATTGTGTAGTAAATGCACCTACTTAATAAAAGTAAAGTTAAAATCATAGGGTTTTCAATCTACGGTATCAGATATTGGAAACCAGTAAACATCAGATACCCATAACATCACAATAAGTATTTTTTTAATTTTATTAACTACTGCTTATGATTCCTCTGCTTCCTCTCGGAATAGGTATGTAGACCAATATATTACATTAAATAACGCAAAAACCAAGGGAAACGTTATCCTTGAAATTACGTCGATACGTTTAGATCTTGTGGGAAATTTGGACAACCATGAACGGCAACAGTTAGGTCTCGCGGGCTGCATGTGAATTTCACATTGACGTACCTTTTCCATACTCAGCGGATCACCTGGATGGCGTACCAATGGCTTCTGAAAATAGATTTTTAGGATAACGGTTCTTCAACTCTTAGAATTCTATTGTTGGAAATATACAACCCCCACGTTTATACAATAGTATACAACACCTTGTACTGACCAAAATGTTGATGAAATTTAAATTTTCCAGCATTTGCGTGATATTCCAATTGTTCCTCATAAGTCATAATATCTATTATACCTTGTGTAGCACCTGTACTAATTTGTAGGTATAACCGACGCAAAGTGTTTAGAATAAAAACCCAATATGATTTTCTACTACCTATACCTATGTCTATAAAGTCCACCTGTATACTAAAGTGTAAGCAAGAAAGCTTTTGTTAACGATGTAAGAATTTCAAAAAATTGTGCATTTACGCGTTAAATGCAAGAAGCAATTATCAAAATTTTTGCCATAACGTCAGAGCTGAGTTATGTCTCCGTAATACCTGTATGAACGCACATCGTAAACAAGTATTTTACCGATATGGTTGATAGAAAAGAGAGCACAAGCTAACCAGGTGACAATAATTGAAAAAATAATCGGTTATAATCAAGAGGGTTTCAGTTCTGGTTTTGAAATGGCAGTTTTGTAAGTGTATCGAAAAAATTTCAAAAAAAAATAGAAAAAAATTATGAGCCAACATGTATTTGCCGTTTAACTGGTGAAATTAGTGAATGCATAAAGATTTTGATCAACAGAGGCCACAGGTTCCTGAGGACAAAGATCTTAAAAACGATATGTATAATTCTTAGTTGGCAAAATTGATTGAGATTTGGTGCCGTGAAGCGCATTTATAGTATACTAAGGAAATGTTTGACTGGAATTTGTGCAACACTTGCGGCTTGTTCGTCAACATGTGAAATGAGCTTTAGAAGGTAGTACCTAAAGCTGCAGAAGATACACAATGACACCATTCATTACCAAGAAGTAATCAACATTTTAACTAAAGAAACTAAGAAATTCATTTGCCAATTGAATTTTTTCTTATTAGTTTTTTTTATGTTATTTAAAAAACAAGGTAAAGAAAGTGCGGACCTGGTTGAGTTCCGATGGTTATGGGGTGGTGAAATTTACCCTCTTTTTGTCTTTTTATCCGTAAACATCTGGGAGTAAGGAAAATGAATTGATGTAGTAAAATTAAGACTCAACTCTAATTCCCTGTAGATGCAATGAATTCATTATTCACACAAAGATTCAGTTTCGTGAATTTAAATGTCTACCAAAAGTTCCATTTCATTTTTAGGGCCGTATTTAATCTTTTGGGTAAGGCTTATTACAAGCAAAATTGCATTAGTTTGAATGAATTTAATGAGCCGAAGGCCTATATTTTCTCCATTAATTGTATTCCCAAAAAGGCGTCAAGCCGTTTACAATTCAGTCTGATTGGAAGTCATGTCTAGACTTGATGCATAGTATAACCTGAGCACGCTGTGTAAAGTTATTTCCAATGCAGTGTGCGGCCTACCTATATAGTAACCGTGCCATAGAAGGAATGTAGTGTACGGTCAATAGATATTAAAAAATAAAAAATAGATTACATCCCAAATCTGTAAAGTTAGAATACGCTGACCACTCACCTAAATGTATGTTGAACCGTGCTGCACTTCACATTGTATACCTAAACTGCAAACTGAACGCCTGAACCACTGCAACATTTTGTGGTCAATTTATATTAGAGTTTGTAATTAAGTTAACATTGTGGCAGAGGCAGGTAATTACAATTCTATAGTCACCGAGTACATCATTAACGAAAGTGGTTATTATGATGTTGATGTGTCACATCAATAAATTATCCGAATAATTAACTTTAATCAATCTACAATAATTTAATAACACTACAACGACTGCAAAAGGTAGATCGCACAGTATATTCCATCCCTGCATGGTTACTATAAGGAGACCGCACACTACATCGGTATTTTCAATAGACAGGTTCCGTACTTTCTGTTTTACTTATGATTCGGAAGACTTAATTACATACTAACACTAAACGAGTTGTAAATCAGCATAATATGCATGATGAAAGTGCATTTTTCGGAACTTCTATTGCAAGCCGAAATTCCACATATAGAAGCGTCTGTTCCTTCACAAAATGAAAAGGAAGATCACTCAATGTGTGATAAACAGGGATGCAGCGTGTCAGACAAAAATATTTCACTTTAGGAGTAAGGGAACCCAGGTTGCCAACAAAAAAAAGAAACAAGATGCAACTACATCACCAATTCAATTTGCCTTACCTAAAGTGACAAAACCAATGAGCCAACTACTATTCTCTTAAGCAAGAAATACTGAGTCAACTCCAGTAGAAATTTCCGATTCTGAGGTTTACCAGCCCTCAAAGACTAGGAGTAGCGGCACAAACCACGCCGCGAGGAAGAATTTTTACTATTCTGAGCCGTAAAATAATGACATCAATTTGTTGAGACCTCTCTATTACTACAGAAAAATGTAAAGGCAACGCGTTTGATAATCAGCACTGTTAGTAACATTAAAATGGTATGGACTCAATTGAAAGCGTACCTAATTGGCTCTTTGGAGAAATTATACCTATAATTAATTTAATTCGCAAAGAAACATATGTATGATGATCCTGCTGGATTAAATCCTAAAAACTCGGAGTCTTATAAAGTACAAAAGTAAATACAACATGCGTAAAAGGAACAGCCCCGTGGTTATAATGACCTCTCCTTGCAGGCAGCATAAAATTGACTACGGAAGTATTAGACATTTATTAGAATAAAACTAAAACTAATACAAGATACAGGATGGTCACCGGGGGGCTGTTTGCATTATGTTGTACGTGAGACCACTGTAAATACTTTCCTAAAATTTATACATAAAGGGAAAATAAAGGCTGTTTATGGGCGGTTTTTTAGAAGGTGTAGCAACTTCGGCTTCGATTCGATCATAAAAATCCAACGCAAATTTAAAACTAAATTGCTATCCCATTTTTGTAATTGTTCAGGTATTTATTAGTTCAATATTATGCATTGTTAGAGTTCACCTGTTTGTTTCTAACGCCAAGGTTCACAATTATAATACAAGACGTGCTAAGTTTATTAGAACCCCAGTTTCAAAATCTAGTATTTTTAACAATTCTTTCATTGTAACAGCTATAAAAATATACAATAGCCTACCAAATACCTTAAAGGCAAGTAACAATTCTGGTTTAAAAAAAAATTTGAATGCATACTTCAGGGAATTTGTTTTTTATTCTATATGTGAATTTTTGGATTCTTTTAAATAACTACCTATACATATTTTAAATTGTTTGTATGTGTATTGTAATATTTAAAAATTTTTTTTGTGTGCACATCTGTATTGTAATAATTGTTGTTTATTGTGCAAGATTATTCAACACCTTACGGTAAATATGAATAAAGTTTATCTAGTGATCTATCTAGTTGATGTGATTTTTATTATCATCAAAGAAACAATACTTCATTTCATGTATCATCTTACCTACTCATATAGGTAGGTATTGTATAGGTACATCATATTAAATAGAGAAATCTTTAACCCTCCCAGGTCCTCCAGAATTCACTGTCAGTCCCTGTTGGTATTTAGATAGACGGAGTGTCCGTCCAAAAAATGGATTGTTATTTTACATTTTCAGGTTCAAATTCGGCTGAACCTATCATGTAAAAATGTATGTAATCCATAGGAGCGATACTGGCAATAAAAGCTTTTAAACTGCGAGTAACTAATATAATACTAAAATATAATTACTAAAATTAGTCAACCATTTTTTACTCCAGAAAGAGCTTTTGATATAAATGCCTTTGTGCGGAATAGTTCATGTATTAAACTTGTAAAGTTCCTTTCATCGGGTTCACAGAGGAAAATGCAAAGTGCAAAATCCCAACGTTCACAAGTGGTGTACCCGGATACTGTTGCATCACAATCGTGAATCTCCCCTGTGCAATAGGTACTTAATTTAATCTTATTGCCCGATATTGAAATAGAATTATCAAAGCAGGTTGTGGGTACATACCATAGCAAAGGTAGCATTGCTATCGCTGTCCATGAGATCCGAAGTGGCATCCATGGACGCGGCATGTTCCAGTTCACATTGTCGCCTTTGTTTTTTCATGTTTTCTCGATGCATGTCTGATCGAGACGCGTAGTTTACCAACGCGAATTCTAGCAGGGCACCAAATACGAAGGTCAGACACACTCCAGTCCAAACGTCGATTGCTTTGGTGTATGAAACAGGGGGAAGTGAAGCATTTATTCCTGACGTCTGTGTTGCCATCGTGAGCAAAGTCGTTACCCCTACATGTAGAAAGTGTTTTAATCGAACAGGTTTCAAACATAATGAACGTACCTAAGGAAACGCGAGCTGGAACAGCTCCTTGGTCAAGCCAAAAAGAAACCCATGAAACTATAACTAACATACAACATGGAATATAAATTTGAATGAGGTAATAACTAAATTCGCGCTTAAATAGTAAATCAACCTTGAGACAGCTATACTCCCCTAAAAAGAGAATGAGACAAAAATCTTAGCAAACGGTTGTGGCATTGAAAATGTGCATACCGGTGTTAGTCTTACTATTGCAGTAATCCGTGAGGAACTTTTCGAGAGTGAACCTCGGTAAATGCAAATTTTTTACAACCTGAACAGGATCTACTTCCTTCCATAAGAATACTAAGTCGGCAGTTGTCCAACCATCTAAAATGCGAATGTGTAAAACAATGTATTTAGGAGATCTGGACATCGCCATATTCAGAAAGTACTAAGTAAAATCCTTAGCTTTGTGAAGTACCTACTTCCACAAAATATCAACACTTACATGCTAGCCGGCCCTTATGTTACATACAGTTAAGTGCCTTTTCTGTTTTTATAGCTTCCTCGTGCCTTTGCATGATTCCAACAGTGGTCTAAAAAAGAATCGGGCGTTATTTACTCGAGCGAAAACATGTTTGGCACTTTAAATAAGGTCACCACGTTTTGTAAGGATCCTATGGTAAATGTCGATATTAAAAAGAAGAAACGTAATTTCCCATTAAACCTCCCCTGTCGTTAAGCCCGGATCGTAAAAATAAGTTCAATAAAACATGCTTATTTACCTTTGGAAGTACAGTCGTTATTTTTGAAACTAAAATCCGAGCTCTAAGTTAGACATTTTTTTAAGTAGATAACTACATGCACTATTATAGACATGGATCGCTAACTCAAACTATTCGCTAAGGTTCTAATGTTTAATTACTTCAGTACTTTTTAATGTGTTATGTCCAGTTCTTAGTATAGGTATGATAATTCGCTTTTATTGTAGCCGCTGTACTTACAGCTAGCCATTCTCAAGGAACAAATCTGGCGATCTAGCGGATAAAGTTTCAGATTCATAGGGCATGAGAGCGTAAGTGATATTCTGAAAAATGAACGTTCGTAGCAAGTTTGATGAAGAATGGCGAATATGAAAATACCTTATACTATACAGCACCGACCCATCTGGATATATACGGATGTAGACATTCGGCATGATAATATCGTGAAAATGTCCCTCCTTTTCGTTAGAGAAAAACAGGTCGGGCATCCAAACACGGTTGGCTTGAGTGAGTGTGAGGTACTTGAGGCGTTCTCCGTAATCGTTGAATTTTAACCGTTCGTCCAGCCACTGCTCACGGAAAGTAAGTTGAACGCTGTACTCCTGGAATAGCCAAGGCAATGAAGGGACGGTCGGCGATCTCGAAAACAACCATGCAAGTGGCACATGCAAGCTAGGCAAGCAGCACAAACACACATGCAGCTCACACCGCGTGTTTTCTGCAGGGCTGCAGCGCCACACTGCATGCTCGCGCTGGTGCTGGTGCCCTCATTGCAACATCGCCACTCGGCCTTGTGCAAGTGAACGCAACCGAGTAAGTATTAAGTATACACATCCATCCAATACTTGACATGACTGGCAGACCGCCCACTCACCATTTTATAATCGTCTATTTTGCTGATAGATCGCAGAAAGAAGTTGATGTATACAAGGGTCGGGCCGTCTCCTACATTGTGTGAACAAAACAAACAGTATTACTCAGTTAGCAGATACAGTCTCGGCTGCGGGGCACGGCGCCAATCACATCTCGCATTGGCCACTTCCGCATGCAAGCACGCGGCTGTCGGTGCGCCGCCCCACTAGACACCGAAAGCACACGCACGCCGTCCCGCCCCACAGGAGATGAGAGATGAGCTATACTACCAGATAAAGTACCAATCAACACTACACACACACTAGTCAAACCATCATTCTCCTCTGCCAACAGCCACTTACCATAGTGACATCATCTATCTTTGAGATACTTCTGATAAATATGTTGACATGGACAACAGCGGGACCATCTGACAGGTGAAAAGAAAATGGCATCAATTAGTGGACATCGTCACCGGCGATGCGGATGCAATGAAGCACCGGCACCAGTGCCACTGGCGGTGAGCAGCGACTACCTAGTGCCCACTCAGGAAAGGCATTCAGCAATCAAACGCTATCAACCTACGAAGCTAAACTGGTGTCGGCGAGCAACGGAGAAATGTCGCCCCGCTACTCGCCGCCGCCCCATGCTGGCTCGTGTAGCACCTCTACCCTACCCTACTGCATGGTGTGGCCATCGGTCCACTTACCATCTTGATGTCACTAATTGTTGCAATGCTGCGGACAAACAGGTTTACTCGGACAATGGCTGGCCCATCTGGAGTGATGGACAATATGTTACATTGAATCTTATGTACACCAAGCAACGACAAAAAGACAGAACCCTCCTCTCTGGCCATCTGACCTAGACAAGACACAAAACAACTCACCAAAATTTAACTCACCTGTACCGTTTACACCTGAGGGACGGATCCTTGCATCGTATCGACCAGGTCCCAAAATTTGGTCCAGAATTTCCTTCTCCTTTTCGCGAAAATTCAGTTTGGGATTGCTACACCTATTTGAGAAATCGATTGATGCATTAAAGACAGTTGATAGTTTCGGCATACTCACAGAACCACGTGTATCACATGGGCGATTATTATAAATAGGGTACGGTTGTTCATTGTGAGTGTAATCCTGCACACTTTACAGCCTTAACTATACTCTTGAGCCATTCCCCACACCATCTCATTTATTCGTATGAAACACCTTTCTCATCACATTCGTAAAAGCTTCGGAGGCATTAGAGATCTGATCACTTGGACAGCTCACAGACGAATACCGCGACAAGGGACGCTGTATTGATCGTTACAACTTGAATCTCGCGCAACTATCGCGCCTCTTTGCACGCGTGCACACAAACCAAGCGCATACGTTTCGGACCCGGGAAGAACGTCACCAACTACATTAGCTCTTATAACCTTTCGCCGTAAATTTAGCTGCTTCATTTAAAAGGTTCGCTTTCGCATTAAAAATTACCATTTCCTCTTTTAGTAAAAGCCGCAATATTAGCAAAAAAGGCTCGCTGTTCATCTATCGATCCAAGCAAAACCATTGGAACTCTAAAAATAGAAACGCGAGAACACAAAAGGCATCGCGAAGGGTGTCAATATGCACTGCACTTACGTCACGATTACGTCACTACATTTATATATCATTACGATTTATCGAAACTTGTTTTAAGGGCACCCCCCCATTTAGAGCCGGTCCCTATATTTCTGTTCATTACATTCTTAAATTAACGATATCATTGCTGTGTGGTTTGATGATCGTTTTGTTTTTTTGTTCGTTTAATGAAACACTCTGTATATAACAGTTCTTGCACGTCAATAATTTCTTTCCAATTTCGAAATCCGAAACGGCTTACTTGGGCCGTTACCAGTGCATTGATTAAATTTAGCTGATTGTTTATGAAATAGATTAATGGTCATTGCTCACCCCCATTTAATGATTGCATTTAGTATTTGTGTTAATTAATATCGGGTCGCATTCTAAATAAAGCGCATTTGTAGATACAACGCAATTATTATGCCGAACAGTAGCTGTTTGGATATTTTCGAAATTGCAAGTAGATATGCGAGGAGAACAGTTTTATGTATGTAGACAGTAGACCCGTGCGTGTTTTCCTATATCCATTTACATTAGTTCTCGTTTTTCGCAAATCTAAAAGTTCCCGATTACCTACCTAAAATAAGGTAAGTAGGTATCTTAATTATTGATAATCAATATCACCTCTTTTAAGTATCTGTCTATCTATCCGCCTTGGGTGTCCCTACGCTTCTTAAACTTGCCGTCTTTCATTTCATTGGCAATTTCATTCTCAGTGGGCAACTAACTGAAGTTATAATTACTTGATTGAAGAACGGCAGTTGCTGTTTATTTCCGAAAGTCTTCAAAAGAACGCATACCTACATTGAAGGTGAAGCAGCCTGGCGAGAATCCACTAAAGCTCAACTACATATTAAACCCTTTGTAATTATTACGTTTATTTACCGCTTCGAATTATATATCAAAATCAAGGGTGAAGCATGTGGCGAATCCATTGATATTGACGCCTACTGCAGACGCGTATTCAGAGGGGGGGGGGGGCTGAAGGGGCTGCAGCCCCCCCCCCCCCGAAAAGTTGCCAATCATCTTAAGAGAGAGAGAGAGAGAACGTTTATTGAACCACTTTTGTGGTATAACATTGAAACAATTACAACTTCATATAAATGTATAAAGATAAAATGTAAATAGACTATAATATAGATCAAACAAACAACAACATAACAATATTAAATGTAAAGATAAAATTTAAATAGACTATGATATAAATTAAACAAACAACAACATAACAATATTAAATGTATATAAAAATTTCGATAAAAAAGTACAGTTAATAAATTGCGATATTTGTGAAGAAGTCTTCCAGTGAATATGGTGCCATTGTGTTAAGTATTTTCCGAATTTTATTTTTAAATGGGACGAACGCCGATATAGATTTGATATTTCTAGGGAGAGCATTGTAAAATCGTAGACCCATTTGTAATAATAATAATAATAATAACAATAATTTTTATTTCATGTGCAGGCAGTACAAAAAGAGCTTACAATCGTCATATGGAAAATGAACACAACATATTTATATACATTTATAAAGATATAGCGGAATTTAGATACTCATCTACACTGTAAAACGCCCACTTTACTAAATACCGTTTGATTATTTTTCGAAACTGATGAGGTTTTAATGTTTTTATAGACTGAGGTAAGTGATTATAACATTTTAAAGCTACGACGTTAGTACTATTTTGCGATTTGGTCAATCTACAGAAAGGTATTCTGTACGATAGCTTGTCCCTAGTGTTATGGTCGTGAACATCACTTTTTAATATATTATTTATTGAATTGGACCTTATAAAACAAACACATTCTAGAATGTACAAACAAGGCAAAGTAAGTACCCCTAATTTAGAAAAAATGTGACGACATTCGTCGCGGTACCCAATATTAGCAACAACTCGAATAGCTCGCCGCTGCAACTTGAAAGCATGTTTAGATTGGGGACAATTACCTCACGCCAGTATTCCATAAGCTAGAACGCTTTGACATAACGCATGGTATGCATTTAAGATGACTTTTTGAGATACATTATTTACCAACCTACGCAACACAAAGAGATTTTTGTTAAGTTTCGTAGCAACGTTGCTAATGTGGACGTTAAAAGATAGTTTACTGTCCAAGTACACGCCTAGAAATTTAATAGATTTTTGGCTTACATTGCTTTCAAAGTTCTTTATATTTAACATAAGGTTCTCTGTTTTACGTTTTAGTTACATTTAGCGATAGTTCGTTTTGACTGCACCACCCATTTAACAATTTTATGTTGGCCTCCGAAACACGTAACACATTATTTACATTAGCACCACCTGCTAACAGAGTAGCATCATCTGCATATAGGACACAGTCAGTATCTTTTAACAGAGAAATTGACAAATCATTGATGTAAATAAGGAAAAGAAAAGGTCCCAAGACACTTCCTTGTGGTACTCCTCTAACTACCGGTAATTTTTTTGATATTACGTTTCTTATACGCACACATTGATATCTATTACTAAGATAGGACTCTATCAATGCAAAACTTGTTTTGTCAAAATTATACGCAGCAAGTTTGTTAATCAGGATAGTGTGTGAAACACAATCAAAGGCCCGTGACAAATCAATAAATGTAGCATTTAGATAGTCACCTCTTTCGAAACTATTTAGGGTTTTGTTAATTAGATACATTATAGCACTTGATGTACTTCTCCCTACTCTGAAACCAAACTGGTTGGAATACAGTAAGTTATTCAATTCAAAGTACCGAGCGATTCTCACTTTAATCAGTTTTTCGAATACCTTAGCAAATGTTGGAAGAATTGATATGGGACGGTAGTTTTTCATGTCATTCACATTACCTTTTTTATATAAGGGAATTACAACTGCAATCTTCAAATCATCCGGAAAAATACCATTTTTAAACGAATCGTTAATCAATTTCACCAGAGGTGGCACATACAAACTAATGTTATGCTTTATCATGTTTACGCTTATACCAAAAACATCCCTAGTATTACTGTTTTTTAAAGAGAATAATGTGTCACGAACTTCAATAGGTGAAGTTTGGTAACAAGTAAAGTTACTTGTCCTAACATTAGGGTGATTCACTCGATTACAAGTAGCAACACCTTGCTGGCTATTGTTAATGGTACTGTTAGCTATATTTACGAAAAAGTTATTAAATTCGTCAGGGGTTATGTTTGAGGTAGATTGTTCTTTGACAAGTCTATGCGAGTTTATAATAGTCCACATGGTACCAACTGGGTTCGACGATTTACGTAGATGTGATGTGTTATACACTTTACTTTTGGAGGCGGTTATTGCAAAATTATTTTTTGATCTTGTATTATATTTGTGGTAATCGGAATTAAAGGAGAATAATGCCTTATTTTTAAAAACATAACACAAAGATTCAATAATATACAAACTATACAGAGTAGGAATGCGGAACTGTTGAAAGTACGGCTTACAGGTTTCCATTCGCTGTAGCGAGAATATTGTCCGAAGCGCCCGTTTTTGAGTTTTGAAAATGTCGCTAATTAAATTTTTATTGGTATTTCCCCACAGTAGGATTCCGTATCTCATTTTCGCTTCAAAAAGAGCATAGTACACTTTGATTAGCGTATCTTTATTGCAGAACTGTCTACAGCGTGAGAGCGCAAAAATTGATTGGTGTAATTTTGATTGTAGTTGTTCAATGTGTTCCTTCCAGTTGAGATTTCGGTCTAATATAACTCCGAGAAAGTTACAGGAATTACTTGTTTCGATTATTGTCGATTCGTAGGTTATGTTTGAAATAACAGAAGTTGAATTTTTCTTATAGACAAGTACTTTAGTTTTCTCAACGTTAATTAAAAGTTTATTTGCATTAAACCAGTTGATTAGTTGTGCCAAAGATTTGTTTAAGGTGAATTTTAAGTCGTTTTGACTGCAGGCAATAGTTACACTAGTATCATCTGCATAAGTACAAATGTGAGTAATGTGACACGTATCTATTAAATTATTTGGCAAATCATTCATATATATGATAAATAAAATAGGACCGAGTATGGAGCCTTGTGGCACACCATAATTATTAATTAATATTTTCTGCCAATAAGGAAAGGATATGTAAGAACGGGAAAAAAAGAGTGGGTATTTAAAAAGACATGTTTTAACAGTTTGGGTTACGCTTACCTACCTAATTTTCCGAGAAAAATATAGGAATGCACAAAACGGGCTAATGTCAGGTACCTAAGCTTAATGAACTGTTTTTAGGGTTTTTACTCGCTAGTGTATTATGTTTCCATTTCCATAACAAGCAATTAGCGCACTGCGCAATTGCACTGCACTGTTGTACTGCGGTTTCACATTTCACGCCTTCGCAATCCATAGAGATATTGTGATTACCGATGACATGGTAATTGATAAATTCGTAGAATGTAAAAAAAATAGGAAATTAAATTTCGTCTTGTAAAAATTGTTTTATGTATTTAAAAGTTCAAGCCCCCCCCCCGAACAAAATTTCTGGAACGCCACTGGCCTACTGTAAAGCGAAGCCAAATATTTAACAGTTATCCGTCGAATGCGGAAATTCACGGAATTCCCACGATAAAACATGGAAACGTATCGTTAGCCAAATGCTCCTTTGGAGTTTCCAATGAAATTAATATAATAGCGACGCATATGTCGTCGCTTAGGGTTGCAAAAGTTGACCCATCCGCCTTCGGGTATTGCGTGTAAATTCGTGCAGAGGGAATTAAAGGAAGAATTAGTAATGCGTATAAAAGTGAATAAAAGGAATCCAACGACGTTGGATTTAGGGTTGATCATCCGTCTCATCGCGGACAGTTATTGGCAAAAGCATGCGCGTTCAAAAAACTGCAAAATTATAGGTTTTTATGGAGTCAATTGAAACATTTATCTTCAAGAGTCAAGTCCGAAAATGATCTCGATCGCGTTTAAAATTTGTTTGAAATAAACAGTTAATATTTTTTATGTGCTTCCTTTCCAGATCAATTCAATTGAAGATTCAATTTTTATTTTCTTTTTGTTTCGTGGTGTCTAATTCCAATGATTTTGTTTAAATTTATTTTGAAAATGTAAGAAGTATTCACAGTAAATGTAAGAACATTTATTTAAATTTATTGAACCGCAGTTATGATATTGTCCTTTTTACAGAGAGTTCATTTTCAAGTTCTGAAATTATAGATCAAAAATACACCGTCTTTAGAAGGGATAGACCAGGTAACCAAATGTATGTTTGAAACGTATGCTTGAAACCAGAATGCAATAGTGACCATTATTTGTCTTTTATAATAATCTAGAACCAATACTTCCGAGATTATCGTATGGGGTAACGCCAACATACCACGCCTTCAACGTGAAATTGACCATAAGCGAGGGAGGTTAAACTTTAAACGTGAACCCCTCGCATACCAACTGTATTACTGTATACCTACGTGCTTGGATGCGCATCATCCACCGTTACTGATAAAATGTACCACTGTGCAGAAGAGATGACCTCCATAGTTTAATTGCAATGCATCTGATTTCCATCCCTTGAACTCTGTAGATTGGAAGTCGTTAAATACTATCACTGAACTGGATGAGCCGGTAAGTACATTTTATGGATGGAGTTATGCGTGCCACTGTATAAAAGTAAAGTAGATCAAATAAAGTTACATTATATCCATGCTTAGTCTGGGTGCTTAGATCCAAAAGTGAGATAAGCTTTTTTTAACTCTACTACTACTATTGCTTTAGCTCGAAACTTGCATAATTATTGTTATGGCACCCAAGAGTAAAATCTGTACCCTTTCAGTGCGGGTTAACCACCCCTTCAGGTAATAGCTAATTAATTATGGATTGTTGTGTAAGATGAATTTTAGAAACGTATAAAGAAAACTGATGTCTTTGAAGCTTGGAAACAGTGTCCCGACGACGTAGTGAGCACATTTTCATCCCTCACTCAATGTCGACGAAGCGAGAAAAGTCCTTTTCATCAAGAATAACCGTGAAATATGCAGAATCCCTCCAACTATCGGCACCTTAAAGCAGCTACCTACAAGGACGGTGTCATCTCGGGTAACCTCTTTTTGAAGATTTAAAAAAACATTAAAAATCATAATGTTTATCATTAAGATCCTGTACATACAACACTGAAATCTGATATAGCTTGTTTTAACCTTGTAAGTAACTTGTAGGTAGCATTGCCGAGATTCAAAATCAGTGTAAGTTTTGCAAAAAAGTAGCAGAAGCAAGTCTCTATCTTTGCTAATAGCCAAGAAACTCCAATTTCCACTCAAAATATAGAGATCCTGTACACTTATAAACGCAAATTTTGTAGTAATCAGTCAATAATTATTTGTTGTTTCTGCCACTGCCTCCACCTATACTGACAATTTTTTTACTGCATCTTCTCATGACTGAATTTACCGGTTTTGGGTTTTCTGATTCTTTGCTTGCATTTTTCGCATCCTTACTGTTATCTCGTCAATAGTTTGTTGGTTTCAATTATATAGATATATATAGAGTATATAACGTAATGGAGTACCTACCTCAGGGGTCAAATCTAGGCCTTTTACTTACTTTTACCTAAGGTAGAGAAGTACATAAATCCTTTGTTATTTGCGAATGATTTGAAATTAAGTTATATTGTCAGAAATTTCGAAGACTGCGGAAAATTACAAACCGACCTCGAATCTTCAGAGATCTTGAAGTGATTTTTTGAACGATATTTCAACGTTTGAAGTTCATATACTGAAATGATAATTTAAGATGCGTATGAGAGTTTGCAGTTTGTTGTAAAAACCTTTAAAATGCCTTACTATGCTAGCTATTATTTGGTCACATTATAGAAACAAACTTACTACTACCAATACTACCATTTAATTTATAAGTTATAAATTCAATGCTACTACTATAAGAATTCAAAATCAATGTATACGTTGCTTCCACGCTAAACTTGCAGCGTATAACCCCAGTTTCAAGCGATTTAGGTAATACATTTATTTCGTTTAGAGAGATTAAGTGATCATAGGTAGGTAATTATCCAATTAATTTCCCATATTTACTGCCATTGATTAGATTTAATATCCCTGACCATATAACGAGATGAAATTCCTGCTCTTTGAAGTTCCGCACGCAAGTTCCATTGCGCATAGCAATTCTCAACGTCAACTTACAATAAATTACAGAAATCGAAAAATATCCAAATTGAGTTGTCTCCCACAGTTTACGAAAATCTTATTTACAAATGAAAGTTATATCTATAAATAGCTACTTATTATCATTGAATCCCTTTACGTTTTAATGTACCCAAAATTGTAATTGGAATTTGTTTTCTGTTGAGATAAATGTCTAAATAAATACATTTCGGAGGATTGCTTAGGAGAAAGAGAAATAAATGAACAAACGTTTTCGGAATGTGTACAGCTTGATCATTATTTTTAGATTTGTTCCAATTTCGAAGAGAAATTGAACTAGGATCGGTTCAAATACGCGCGATCGTGATTTTTGTAAGAAAACGTTAAGACTACACTAGTGAAAGTATGGTATACTGTGCTCAAGCTTACTGTCTTGCATCGATCATAAACTTGTTCACATCGTGGGAAGGGTTGGTTAGGAAATTCCATTTGGTTTTTGTCGAAATGTTGTCTGTCAATACCAAAAATGGTTTTTATTAGAAGCTGCGCCAGGCAAGAGTTCATTCTTTCTAAGTAAAGTTACTTGATTTTCACCCTAGAAGGATTCGTAACAAGCGTAGTGAATTAGAACCGATAGATGGCTGGCGGCGCATCTCCTGTAAATTCTGAACTCTTCCTTCTACTTACTTAAAAATTAATGGTAGGAATAGATGGCCTCCACCACCTTATTTCGCCAACAAAGTATAAACTTTAAACAATGAAAGGAAAAATAATGTTGAATTTTGAATTCGTTTGCTCTCACCCACCGCCATTTGTTAGTTGCACCATTGAATTTAAAGTGCCGACGCACACAACAATAAAAAGGTTGCATTATGGAGCAACAAGTAACGTTTATTTTAAAATTGTACAATTTATAATACAGGATAAGTATTTAAAAATAAGTTTTATCTATTATCTATTGGCATACACATACACAACAACATGAAATATAAATGACCAGTGGTGCAATAGGTAGCTAAGCAAACTTAAGTACATTAAATATGCATTGTAAAAAACCAAAATCATTAATTCGGTAACAATTGCACCACTGAGTTACCATATAAACACGTAATGTTAAACAGAATACACCCTGTACACCGATTTATACGCACTAAACTGTTAAAATAAGTATTCAAAAACATGAATTTTAATTAGGTAAATAATTCACCAGAATCACAAAAAATCAATTCTGTTATCCTAAATAACCTCTTAAAATTACATATTGAAGCAGAGCGATCACATGATGTCGAAGCATATCTGTCAACTAATTTGACGGATATGCCGAAATTGTACATAAAAAGGTTTCACTAAAACCTAAACCTGTATAGGGAAGATTTAAGAATTACTAAGCCACAATATGGTTTTAACAAAAAATTCCACACTGCTAGTGTGAGCTATTTGATTTAAGTTCCATCGCCAATTTATATCCTAATTCGGGTCGCCTGTCTCTTCCTTCTACCATGGCTTTAACATGATTTGAATTTACAATGACGCCGTTGTTCTTAATCACTGTAGTTTTTGTTTTTTCAATGTCCAGAAGATCTACCCCCCTACTGCAATCATCCAGTAAAATTGTTCTATAACCAATTGCTAACGCATCTACAGCGGTCGCACCTTTTTAAAAAACCCAACTAAAGATCATGGCATACTTAGGTAATGTAGTTACGTACCAACGCACACATCATACGCTAACCCACAGATATATATGTCGGTGGCGTTTTTTAGCCTCAGTTGACCGCACAAAGTCGTGTCTGTTAATTTTTTATTATCCCAAAATACCGAATAGGAATCAACTTCAGGGTTGGTTCCCTTATACACCTTTATCGCTTTTTCAAGAATCTATAACGAATAAATCTATATAACAGCTTCAATTAAAAAAGGAACCCTACCTTTAGGTCTTGATGTAACTCAGATCCCCAAGTGTCCTGAACACAGTGACGTGGCCAAAGACGCTGCTTCATCGGAGTAGGCCCGGAAAATATAACAGTGTCGTACGTGTTCGCCGTTTCTACTGTTAATGGGCTCGATGGATCTAATTCCCTCATGTGTAAGTTGTCAATGAACGATATATGATCGCTCGGGTGCCAATCCAAGGAATAGAAAACAGCGTCAAAATTAACAGTATCCAGTAGCCTATTTATTGGTTCGATCACTTCGGCACCATTTTGTTGGGCAGAACAATTGCTTATATTTAAAGTACCCGATATAAAATCATTTTGAACGTCTACGATTAGGAAAGCGGAAATTGGACGGACTATCTGTAATTCAATTTTAATTATACAAATTATTATATTATTCACCCACATACCGAGTGGAAATAAAAATGCCATATAGTGACAGATGTGTTTCCTATCGGCATGTTCATGTACAACTTTTGGAACGACACGAAACTGCTCAATTTTATATTGTCGCTATACCATTAGATAACTTATTATAGTATTGTCGAATCTCCTTTTCCCTGTCTGAATAAAACGGCAAGTTTGTGTAATTTTTTATTTATGAAGTTTCGTTTAATTTGATTGTTTAATTTGAATGTTGGCCCATTATTAGATAAATGCAAAATTATTGCTTTTATTGGTATTGTAAGATGATAAAGGTACACGTGTTTTATTCATAGAATTTTCTTATCTTTAGAAATTATGTGTTATGTATTGTTTTTCGTATATATTTGACAAATATCTCCCCCCGGATACGAAGAGAACTAGGAAATCATAGGATCACCAGTTGCAGAAAATATATTGAATCATTGGAATCAAATGATTCCGCGATGCAAGCCACTCGACACATTACCAGACAACGTTCCAACATTTAGGTATAATCATAGATTGTATTTGGTCTATGGTATAATCGACAGCGTACTTAACTACAATATTCAAAGCTTATTTAAGATTGGGATATTTCCCCGAAATGTGGAAACATACGCATCATGGCAACTATCGCCCCATTCGTCTGCTCCGACTCCACTCTGCACCATTTCAAAGTCGCTGGAGAAAGTATTCATAGGCCAAATATGTCGTTAGACTCGAACGATATCATCCCGATATCAGTTCGAATAGACTGTGCTATTCTTCTGTATACCGCCGTTTTAAGGTCATTAATCACTCACGCGTGTCCATTTTGGAGTGGAACTTCCGCTACCAACTTAAGAAAAATACATAATCGTTTTTTTCTCCTTAATATTGTGAGAAAGACAAATGTCATATTGTCTATAATCTATGGATGCACTTCTTGGATCAAAGACTAATTTCGACGATTGAGTAAACACACTTTTATTCAATGTTTCAACTGTGATATACAACTCAAAAATTGTAACATCTTTTCGATTTCGATCGAACTTTTTTGAAGGTAATAAATAGCCTGAGTTGAGAACTGGGAGAAAACACATTTACTGATAGATAAATAACAGTCTCTTGAAAATCCTATACCAAATGCTTATTAGAGTCGCTCGCATACGAGCGTTTGAACGAGTCAAAGCAGAATTACAGTTCGATCGTTATTTACTTCATTAAAGGTTGAAAAATACGCCATATAACAAACATGCTTTGTATACGAAACGTCTATTGAACAAAGAAGCTCTCGAATAGATACCTTTACTAATGGCTCCCGCAATATTGAAAATCATAGTAGGTGTATTCGGTGAGCTATGCAGGAAACAGGATATTAGTTGGTAATGGATATTAGATGGCAACCGAGAGCGATCGCGATCGCATTTCTGCTTTATTTCATCCCAGAAAATAAAACAAAAAAAACTTTTCTACATAGACGCATTATGTGAAACTCAATTTATGATTATGGATAGGTAATTCGATCAATTCAGTGATTGATGTCAGAGTATAGCTCCAAGCAGCATAACAAGGTATAAAAAATGAGGGTATTACAGATACAGATAGTTTATCGCACTAAAAAGAGAAATTCGTTCCTTCAATTAGGAATTCCAGTACCTATGCGAAAATTGAACAAAAGATTACGGTAATCTGAATCTGAATGAAAAATTGAAATTGTATAAATTGTGCACAACTCTTGTGCAGATAAAGCGCATTTTTAAAACCGAAATAGCTTTTGTTTTGACATCACCAATAGATCTATTTCTTGCAAACGTCTCAATAGCTCTTTGTGAGTACCCTCTTTCGACAATCCGTTCTTAAGGTATAAGGAAATATACGCGATCACGATATGAGGTCGAGGAGGAGGGCTATGGTTGGTAGAAATTAATTCCTTTCGTTGAGACGTTTCATTAGAGTATCATGAAGGATAAAACTAGTTATAGTTTGTACAAACCAATTTATTTCGATGAGACCTTTCATTAGAATACCATGAAGGGTAGAACATGTGTCCTCCCCTCCCCATTTTCTAAAGTTTAACTTGGCACCACTAAAGGCCACCACTGAGACCAATTGGTTGTCGTATTTAAAGTTATGCACGTTTTACTTTCAAAAACAGAATCTCAGGATATAATTCGTGGGGGAGGGGGGTGGGAGGCCCTTTTAGACAGCAAAATTTTATGGCCGTCAAGGTATAGGCTCCCTACTGCAAAAAATTCGAGGATTCTAGGACCATTCCCCTAGAAGTAGTTCGAAACGGCAGAAGTGGGCCCAGACGGACGGACGGACAAAACGCAAACAATAGCACACTTTTTTTAATTCTTAAAAAATTCGCTAAAATATCCATCGAACAAGGGATTCCCCGTATACAGCCAACATTACTCCAAGAATAATTTATGGAGGTTTTCCATTTCATTTCATTTATTGTGCTAAGTAATTACATAGTAATTTTTGCACTCGTCTTACAACTTCCTTATTTTGTAAGGAATTATATAAGCGCCCGATATTCTATTTTATTCATTTCGAAACAACGTACGACGGCACAAACTGACTAAGATATTAAAATTAATAATGTTGCAATTGTTCTGTAAATTGTCACACAAGTTACCAAGGCATATATGATTAAAAGTGAAAAAGTGCCTTGAAATTCAAAACCAGTCCGGTAATATAAACACAACACGTCGTAAAACGTTTCTGAGTGACCCAAGCCATGAGGCTGGAAGACGATGAGACACGTGCCATTAAACATCAACAAAGAAACAATTCGTTAAACTCTGAAGGATGATTTGAGCAACACAAAGTCCCTACATAAACTGACCGAAGAGAAGCAATTAGCTCCTGTAATCAGCAGCAGCATGCATTTTCCAAGGAATAGTAGCGCAGTTGGATAAATTTCTTTTTTTTAATTTATTATCAGTGAATTGTTGCTGATTTTTTGCACATTGGCACCAGCGCCACCTTGTGATTTTGGGTAATAGAATAGTGTTGGGTAACTCTCCTAAGCAATAGAGAGTTGTCTATTAATAGAAATTGAGAGTTTAACCTGTTTTAAGCGCACCCCTACAACGATACAAATCCAATTTATCACAAAATGCACCTTAAGGAGACACATTATACCCAAAATTTTCCGACAAGACAAAACTGTAAATTTTGAAGACTAGGACTATATAAACAATTGCTATAAAGTCCATGAGCGCATTCTCAGTCCTTTAATATATTATCTATACTATGGAACGATCTTGGCAGAGACGAGAGGTAAAATGAAATAAACTACTTGATAAACTAATCAAGTATTCGTGAGCTTCAACTTTCACGTTAACGTAAATAACAAGCATGAATTTGAGATAAGATCGATATCGTCTGTAACACGTCAAATGCCAATAAAACAAATACAATTTTATAGTCCCTCCCACAACTATTATAGATTTCAATTTTCAGGAAAACAAAAAAGGAATAAATCGTTCACCTCTCATCAGTCTACGTGGTAGTCATACTATATTGGTCCACGCACTAAAAGTGAGGAATTGAAAAAAAAACAGTTCGACGTATGGTAAAAAAATTAGGAACACCCTTTTCTAGTAATAAAGCTTACTTCCTTAAATAAGTAATTAATTAATAATGTTTAAAAAGTAGTGGAATTCCATATCTCCCAAATCGGTCTCTGGCTACCAGATCGCAGATTCTTAGACAAAACGGTCCATCGTAAAATAAACACTTTAGCTTGGCCTCCAGGAATTTGCAATGAGGCTCAAGAGGTAACATAAACCCTTCAACCTTCAAAAATTCAGCTCTGACTGTTTATTCCAACTCCCCTAAAGCATTCAAAAATGTTCAGCAAAAAAAAATTGTTATTCGACTATAATGGGGGGAGGGGGGGGGGGGCAATATTTTGGGGTCCTCTTCAATTTTTTTCTCAGCAACCGTAGCACATAGAAGGTTCGATCTATAGCCGTTACTTAGATTTTTTTGTATGCCCTTTTCAATTTTGAAAGTACTTCCAAGATTCCTGCCGCCAGATAGCACAACCCCAAAAGGAAGCGCTAATAAAGACCTGATGGCAACGAAATTTGGTGCCTGGGGCCTGGGTGTCAAACTTAGTTTTTGAAAATGTAATGAGTTCCGATTTTTTCAGACTGTATATTTTTTTGCTATTTTTACGGAGGTTTTACCCAGTGAGTGTTTTCTTTTTTCCATTACGCTCTTGATAACGTCCGTATTTAAGGTTTGGATTTAGAGAGTATAGGCAACTGGTGATGCACATGTAATTCAATGGGGCGTGCATTGCCTCTGAACTTCATTCACCATTCCATAAGCAAGGGGTGTATATGATCGGAAAAATATGTATTAGGTAGATAGATGTACAGAGGATAGTTTCCATACAATATAAACTGATATTTTGTCCACTAATATATGTTTAAAAAATCCAGAAAACATGCGTCAAAAGAGATCATAGGTTAGGAATTAATTGCAAAAATTAGGGAGCATTTTAAGCAATACGAGTGTATGGGATCGGTAGCGTGAATAGTTATCTATATTTTGGCCATTCATGTGAAGAAAATGGGCATGTAAACTGGAGAAATGGAAATAAACTACGCAGCTGTGACTAATATCGAGGTCAACAGTTAGCTTCTTTCTCACAGAGGGTGCCACCAAGAGTTTTATGAAGTCAGTAAAAAATACGATAAAGATATGAAATAGGTAAGCGCTTTTATCTTGCGATGGAGTTGTTCTTACTTTTTAACTAGGCTAGTACTAGTACTGTGTAATGGGGATAATAAAAGACCAAAAATTTACGAGCAAAAAAAAACTAGCAGGCTATGTAAGTTGCCTATGCTAAATCATATAGCGATTCTCTTTCAAGGTTGAACAGAGCGTGCGAGAATTTGCTGACAGCAAGAAAAAGATCGTTCACTGGTATATTTTTATTTTGTCAACTACTTGCTTCGAAATGTATTTGGTTTCTCTTTCCTATTCATTGCAAAAGGTACCTCCTCTACCTATCGTTTTATGAAATAAATAATAGAAATGGGGATAGGTAACATTCCTTTACAACAAATATCAAAATTTTACGTAATTTTTAGAACAAAAGGCTGTTGTATATTGTTGTTGATGTCTGGCAAGATGTGACCTTGTGTGGGTGTTTATTTGTAATGCGATTTGTTTGACCGTCTTCCTTATTCTTTATCTTTGCTTATTGCAGATTAAAATACCGTAATTTATAATCCATACCTTGTTGCAAATTAAATTTTTTGAACTTCAATAGTTCCATTGAATAAAGCTCTTTATTCAATGATAGTACCTATTACATATTAGTATTAGTTTAGTCAGTTTAGTGTAATGTGTAATAATTGACCTATACAGGGTGATTCAAATTCAAAGGCCACCATGGGGAACTCGGGAACTGTAAGAGATAGGTAGAGGTAGTTTACATTTGACAAAGTTACCCTTGATGGTAACATCATCTATTTTTAATAAGAAATAACGTTAATTCGTAAAAACGCAAGAAACTACTTACGTACCTACGTTACTTAAGACAAAGGCAAAAAAGATATTTTACAAGCATTAAAAAAATTGATGTGTACATTTTTGAAATCAGAAAGAAATTCTCTATCAAATGACACAAAAAGTAAAAATTACTTCCATAAGAAACAAAGTTGATGATAGTTAACCGGAGACGAAACGTCAAACTTCAAACTTAAAAGTAGTATCTTGTAGAGGGAAAAAAGTGGCCATAATAATGTGTCATTTATTATTAAATATCTTTGTAAACAACTATTAACTTCAGTAAAAAAACAAAAACGATTTTCAAAATGTTGTTTTTTCCGGATGTCTCCGAAAGTAGTCAGAATTTTCAGTTTCAAAACTGTTTTTGTTAAGCATCAAAATACACAACTTTACCACCTACCTATCTCTTACAGTTCCCGAGATACCCATGGTGCAGTGCCGGATTTAGGGTTTCTGCCGCTGTGGGCAAACATTTTTTGCCGCCCTTGACATATCACTATATCACCATTATTACAAGGTGGGAAAAGTAAGGCATTCATTGGCTATATTTGCAACGCAATGAATGTACTAACAGATTTTATTTTTGCTTCATTTCATTTACCGATTCACCGGTTACCTAAAAAATTTGAACGCATTTTAATTTTTCTGTTTTCCTCCAAATTTGCCGTCCTTACAATTTTGCCGCTGTGGGCAATTGCCCACGTTTGCCCCTTATATAAATATGGCACTGCCATGGTGGCCCTCGAATTTGAATCAGCCTGTATATTACTAATTTACAAAAGACCATCCCTCGAATGTAAGACATGGGGAACAAATGTATATTTAGGTATAAACGGCTAAAAAATTAAAAAAAAATCGGTATACCGTATGTCCCCGGATTGACTTTACAAGAAGAAAAACTTTTACTATACTTTTTGACAAAAATGCATTCTCCATAAAAGCTTTTGCTTGTTCTAATTCGAAATTTCCCTACCGTTTCAGAGAAAAATACAAAAAAAAAACGAAAATATGGTTGAACTTTTTCCAAGTCCTAAAAGTCAAAACGCGTCTCTACTGTAATACTAATAACATTTCGTTAGTTACAAATGTCTTCGTTACCTGTTATTTGAATAGGCACTAGGATCGTTATAACAAACACACTTCGTAATGACACTGAATAAACCTCTTTATTCAATGGTAACAATGAAAAAGAATTGAATTTCCAAAGGTGTTTTCTTTGAAATGTCGGCGTTTTACCGTTAAGTGAAGGAATCAAGAGTTTTACTGAGGGCCCTTCCAAACAAAAAGCCCCTGTCGCCACTTGTGAACCAATTTTACGATCTTAATTTTGAAAGTCCCCCATGCCAATAATTACGCGATTTTTACTTCATACGTTACGTTACAAGCGGTTCATTATTAAGTAAGCTGTGGTAGAGCGCTAATTATAATTTTGTTAACCTAGCAGTCTGTAAGGAGCCGTGAACGACCTTGCGTTTGTGTTTTGTATCTTCTTGTCGTGTGGTTATGCAAATCAAATTGCCTTTTTTTTAAAGCTCCCTCTGTGTTGTTTGGGGCCCACTTAAAGAGAGTATAATTATTTAAATATTTGTATAGAAAACTGCTGTAGTTACGCTATTCATTATTAGGTACCAGCACATTCTAACGAAAAAAACTTTGTCCTTTACTATGGGTACTTCTCTTTTCAGGCAATCCCAGCCTTAAGAGTAATTTACTTTCGATTATTGTTTTAGCGCCCATTAGTCAGGTTTCATACTAAACAACACTTTATTTCGTGAGTAGGTGTTTAGAAAGTTGACTTTTTTAACGATTTCGTTGTTGGAATCTTTAATTTCCTCTTAATGGTTTGTCAAGGCCAAAGGATTCGTTCTTGAGAAATATGCATTTCGTGCGTGAAGTATACTTAAACACAAGGGATTATCACATTGGAAGCACCATCATCTCACAGTTCTAAATGCTGACCAATTCAAAAAATCAAACCTATATCCCAATATTCTACAAAGTATTTTTTGGGATAGCCTACATCAAAATTTTGTATATTATCGACATTGTAAAGGCCGTTGATATCGTTAATCAACTCCAGGACTTCGGCCAAAGAAGTCTGGAATAAAATTAAGACTCTCTGGAAAATTTACCTCCGCCGCAATAAGCGCCTTTGAAAGTCCAGACGGCACCCTCGTGCATTCCACTTAGAAATTGCAGAGCCCAACAGACAAGACATCCATTTACAGGACAAAGATATAATGAATGATGATCTACAAAAACCAGTGCAGATTCACAAAGAAGCACTCCACAACGGATCAATTGATAAAACTCCAGAACGAAATAATCGACGGCTATACAACACGAGAGTTTACGGTAAGCGTTTTCTTTGACGTCGAAAAAGCGTTCGATCAAATATGGAAGCTGACCGTAATGAAAGTATGAGAAAAACTCAATCTAAAATGCAAACTAACTCGCTTCATACAGACCCAATAAGAAACCGGTACACCCTTTAGGCACAGTTTAAGTCGATTCCTATTTATACTATAGCACTAAATGACGAGTACAATACTCATTATTCACCGACGACCTCGCCACCTATACCAGAGCTGGTTCCTATGGAACTACCATCGCAATTGTTCAATTCCACAAATTTGTGGGTCTACATCTTGACACAAAAATGAACTGGAGAAAGCATTATATAAGACAGATCAAACGGTGCTATCAATCCTATGAAAAAACTAAATCATACAACCTAAGGACACGACAGAAAATCAATGTTAAGGACCTACACAAGTCATCTTCAATCAATCGTTGACTACGGATTAATCCTGTACATCACAGCGTCTAAATCAGATCTAAATAAATTAATAAATTCAATACAGAACCAAGCCATACGCCTCTCAGTTGAAGCTTTTCGAACTATGCCCTATCTAGAAGAAACACTAGCTATCCCTAAATACTTCGTCAAAATCGCAGCAGCTAAATCATTTTAGGCTTTTCACTCCAATCTCGAAAACTATAGCCAATAAAAACGCTGGAAATGAACCAGTTCGTTATCACCGAAATTAAAATCAGTACAGTACGGAGTAATCTCATCTCAGACAAAAATCCACAGCATGCAGACGAGAAAAATCATCTAGCCAGACTACTCCGAAAGGGCCACACAGGCTTCGTCCATAGTTCACTAATCACTGAGAATCGAGGAGTGTCAAACATGTTTAGATCTGGTAATGCGGCACATAATAAGCTTATGTGCCCAACACAAAGAACAGAAAAATAAACTGCTGGGGTAATTTTATAATTTTGATCCTCAGTCCATCCCTGCATATTTTTTCAGCAACAATTCATACTTATTACCTATATAAATAAGTTATGTCAATCAAGAATAATAGTCGTTTTCAGGCAATGTGTGACACAAATTAAAATCGACACGGTGCAGATGTTGTCAAAGCAACCCACTCCCAACAATCCTTATGCAGGTCTATATGAATTGTACGGAAATTAGTATGGGTGCGCATTCCACGCCTTATTTATGTAGAGCAGTCGTAACTTCGCTAGTTATTCTATACCCCCCTTGAATCAAGACTGCCGAATTGTTCTACAGAAGTAGTAAAAGCAATCCAGACCTTCTCTTTTCTCCTAAAAGTACAGTATTCCGACACTCGGATCGAATACATCACGTCCACACCCTTCATTTTCCAGTTACAATTAACTTCCGACTTTGTATTAAGTATACTTTCTATTAGAATGCCATGAAGGTTAGAAACATTTTAACACAACCCTCCCTAGGGCTCGCGCTTGCTCCTGTAATACTTTTGAATTGGAAGGTATACGGCACTACTTAGTGTAGAAAATTTGAATGTAATCATTCATTTCGAAAAGTTCTTAACGCATGCATCCGTACCGTTAAAATTTTCACCACTCCCCTACGTAATTTTTTGGAACACTTTACTTTGCACAACAAGGAAGCATCAGCTACAATATACGTGGGCTAGGAGCAAAGCTTTATCCTGCACAAGAAAATACGAAAATCGAGGACATAAGCGCTAAAAATGGAAGTTGCGTGAACAGCATTTACCTAATATGTTACCTTTTATCGTAGGCATGTAAAGCGTGTAATTACCGTATCAGTTGTATAATTTCGTGTAGATACTCTCAACTAGCGTCCTCTAACAAAAAGTAATTAGTATCAATGTGCAATGCGATTTGCTTTTAGTCATAATAATAAACTAACGTAAGCTCGTCACTATTAACTGAAAAGAGATAAAGTTTTCTTGTACTTTTGCTCCGAAACATTTATAATTTTATACACTTATTTATTTGTAGAGTTAATAGAAAAGAGCCTACTAAAAAAAACCGTTGAAAGTAAAGTCCTACGTTCTAAGTGTGGTCCAGACTCCAGTGCCACATACCCCCCTGCCTTACCAATATTTCTCGAATAGTTATAATTAGAAGTATTGCATTAATTTTTACAGATGAATTACTCTAATAATGTTTACTATAGTTGAATCTTTTCAATTAAGTAGATTTAAATGTTCCTAAAGTAAATATTTAGATACTCATTTCCTATGATATTTGGAATAAATTACTTTTATCTTATAAGTATAACTTAGGTCGTGCCCTAATATTCGATCATTTAAAACGTATTTCAACAAGATAGGGGATGTTGAAGAATAAAATGTAAGCACCTGTTTAAATCAATCTATTGAGAGTACTTTTACACTGTATATGTACTACGCTATAAATTGAAGTAAACTATACTCATATTATTCCCATTTTATGTTCCTAATTTAATATATCGCATAGTAAAGTATTTTCATTATTTTAAATTATCTTTACTTATTATTACTTCTATAATAATAATAATCTACACATTCCTTTGTCCTCTCATACCGCCATACTTAACAATGTACCCGCAAAAATTTAATTTGATATCAAATTTTAATAAAGCTCGACGATGGCATTCTTATTAGCTGAATATTTTTCTACTCGTAATCGGTACTTACAATTTTGATCCAGTGGTTCCAACAGAAAGTAAACTCCTCTCTATCGATGAAATTATCATTGTTTTTATCGAACACGTTGAAAATTTCTCTCACTTTGTTTTCTTGTAAACTGTATATTTTTCCTTTGTCGTTTCGAAATAATGCACGACAAATCAATTTAAATTCTTCTAAATCTAATTTCCCATCTCTGAAAAAATAAAATAATGATGTCATTTTTATTATGGTTTATGGCCTAGTAAAAAAGCGTTTCTAACAAATATGTTAAATAATATTGCCATACAAACACATAATTTTATTAACGTATATAAAAACAATCACTATAATGATATTGCATGACCCACAAGATGGAAGTTCAGTTCAGATACTATGAGTAACAATATCTTAAATTGGCAGTGGCGTAATTAGGTAGGTGCCGAACGCTCTAGGACACCAAGTCGGGGGTGAGTCAGTCATTAAAGACAAAAACGGCAGTTACATTCGAATAGTTTGCTATATAGTCGACTACAGGGTGCAAAACACTGAAATTTAATTAAAAATACATTTGCGACCCTGTAGGGTTAGGGCCTGGGTTAGGGTGTAAAAAATTGAAACAACAACATGACGCAATAACTATTCTCACACAATAATTATAAAAGTTATGCAAATAAGAAATCTTTCATTAAGTTCGCAATCTTTTTTACTAAGGATCATCATTATTTATGAATTACAGATCTATAATAATGTTTGTATTTAAGCATTTTGACGGAATTTCAAAAGGTAGGCAAAGGCAAACTTTATGTACTACTCGTTACACCCTGTCGAATTTATACACAAATTTGCATACATTTTAGAAGAATGGAAATACATATATTTCTAATTTTCACGCGTAAAATCCAGCTTGGCATGGGGGTCAAAGAAATGGTAAGTCTTAAACAAGATCGTTTCAAATGCGTGTCACACTATGTAGTATAGACTTTAAATTTACAGCCTTTCACTTCTAAGGGCTTTGTTCTATATCGAATTTAGCGAACGGATAAAATTTTGGATATTCACAATTTTACAAAAGGGTTGCGAATTTCGAATTACATTAATCTTAGTTAATCAAATCTACCTTTCAATTTGCACCCTCGTACGGTGTTCGGAAAGTAATCTATACTGTATCAAGGTCTTCGCTATAATTGTACTTGGTCAAGGCACTTCTCCCCATTTCTAATAGGTAACTATGGATTTCCCAACGTTAAAATTTCCAATGTATTTTTTTTTATTGATCTGATATACCGTTGAAGCTGGTCATCTGCGTGTGCTGCTTTGACTTTGTTTCTCCAACAGAGCTGTCAAGGAGGTAAGTATTAGTTACTATATATATATGAATCGGTTCTTGACGCACGTCAGTTGGCTTCATTCATATTTCTCTCAGTTTCTCTACAGAACCTTTCAATATCTTATGCTGAGCAGAGTTGGACTGGGTCACTGGGTCAACTGGGTCGCTGGGTCACGTCATACTCTTTTCAGTTAGACCCAGTGACCCAGTTTGACCCAGTGACCCAACTTGACCCAGTGACCCAGTTTGATCCAGTGACCCAGTTTGACCCAGCGACCCAATTTCATCCGGGGACCCAATTCGACCCAGTCACCTAGTTTGATCGAATAACGCAGTTAAGTCAGTGCCCTCGGTTCAAGTGTACAGATTATGAAATAAATGAAATGCTGGTTTGTTGAAAATAATACTCGATAGCTTGACAACTGCCGGTTCTGTGATGTTTGCTTTAATACTGCCGTAAAAAACTTTCCATGTCCCGAATTGTATTAGAATAATGTTATTTCTAAACAGTTCCCTCCTTCATTTCTTTGCTTCAGGGCTTACCAGTTTGCTTACAGGTGTTCATTCACATTTAATTTTTTTCTACTAGTTAGCTTAATTCAAATAAATCTTTCCTCTAAATACTTTCATTGACTACTTGACTACAAACTATAAACAAATGCATTTGATTTTTTTAGGTATTAGTTCTCTTGAATGAAATTGGGCTACGTGCTTGTTGGCGAATATTAATGAGGAAGTTTTTTTTAAATTAAAAGTTACTTGAAATTGTTTTGGATGATACCTAACAATAATTTGATTACTGGGCCACCGGGTCAAGCTGGGTCACTGAGTAAAGCTGGGTCAAGATGGGTCACTGGTTCAAGCTGGGTCACCGGGTCAACCTGGGTGACAGGGTCAAACTGGGTCACCGGGTCAACCTGGGTCACCGGGTCAAGCTGGGTCACCGGGTCAAGCTGGATCACCGGGTCACTGAGTCACCGGGTCACTGAGTCACCGGGTCACTGGGTCAGTAAACTAACTGGGTCACCGGGTCACTGGGTCACTCTATGCTTGACCCAGTCCAACTCTGATGCTGAGCACTGAACATGTCCTTTTTCAACTAACTTTTCTCGCTTTGCTGAATGCGACTTTCTTACCCTTACGGTTTTGTTTTCAGGCTTCACGTGACCTATTCCATTCCTGAATTGTTAATTATATTTCCAACGTTTTCATCAACATTCAACTATTTTTACACGACAAATTGCTGAAAAAATATTTCACAAACGTCGAATTTCCTTTTTCAAACATTACTGTGGTTCCTAATATGAAAATTTGGATTATTGCATTAATCTCATTTTAGAAGCCTTTTTGTATCGTTAACTAACTGAATGTCTACGTATAAACTAATGAATTGCGAGACACGGGTAAGTGCCTAAATTTGTCGCATTTAGATAATCGCCTAGCTCTCCAATGAATGACGCGAACAATTTCAAAAGAATCTACTACACAACGTATGTGTTACTAGAAAAATGAAATTAGCTCGCAAAGGACTGTACAAATTCTGTAACCTTTGCACAAAAAAACCCGCACTCATTACGCTTGGGTTACATTGACGCTATATTCCCACACGCATTGCTTGCGCTTCAGTTTTCTTTTCACGTTATTATTAAGTTCAATCACGCACAAAGTAGCAGTTAGCACGCACCTGGGGGCCCATAATCTGTTGTGACGTTTTTATCGAACTTTAAGCTTATAGTAATAAAAACCCTAAAAAATACTATAGAACAACAAACTTTTATCGTTGAGCTTTATAGTTAATGAAATTTTGTAGAACAGTTGCCATTTTGTGGTCTTTACGCTACATTGTATTTCCGCTATGACGGAAGTAACTGATGTCGGGAATTTTCATCATAGATACGAGGATTGATATCGGCAAGAAGCCGTTTTCATATGCGTACACCTCCTTTTCGGAAACTATAATCTTCAAAGAAATATACTAATAATAATTACAAATCATAGTGCCGTTACTGTTCATCCGTTTAGTGTTGTGTTTTTTGGCTGTGCTAATTTACATTCGAAACCATTTTTTGGCATTCCTATATTTGCAGTGTGGAAGTAGGTAAACTTCAATTTCCTATACTTTCAATTAGCTATCTGTTTTTTGCCATAAATAGTAAGTTTACCATCGGTAACTATGTACAAGTGTCATAACCTCACTAAACGAAAACTTGTAAGTGAAATTTACAATCCTTGATTAGGGTACTTACCTAACGCATTTAGATATTACTGTTACCAAGCCATAAAGTGCTTAAAATGGAATTTGCACAAATGCCTATCATTCTAACAATTTAATTTCAATTTAGAAATGTCATTGAAAAAATGAAAATCAGTTACACCAACCAATTTTTAGTAATATTTTTGCCCGCCTAGGCCAGCAAATGATAACTTTCTGGACTCATTTGGCTACAGAAAACAAAGCTTTGAAGCAGGGAGACAAAAAGTGTTTACTTAAAAAAAAATTATGCGCAGTATATCAAATGCAGAGTGCAGAGTCCTTTTGGGAAAAAGACTCTCAAACCACTTTGTTTTATATATTCATTTTTCTAGGCTTAAGTTTAGTTCAGTAAGCACAGTTGTATAAGGATACTCCGCTTAGTATAAGAAACAGTGTAAGGTGCTAATAAAGGAAAAATCGTGAAAAGCTACCTCGTTCTTATTTCCAACCAACTACCCCAACCAGGCTTGCTGGATTGAAAATTTGTCGTCTTCGAGGCGGATTAATCGAGAACAAAAGGGTTCATACGAGTGATTTCGCGGGATTTCACTAAGGAAAGGATTGTGGATTGGTGGCAGCTTTATTAGGACAGTTTTTTACAAGGGCAAAACCGAATCACAAGATCAAGGATACGAACTAAAGCGATCGTTTCAAACATATTTTACAAAAAGGGTTGAACAAAGGTGAACCTTCAGCATCTCCAAAAAATACAGTCACACCATTTTACGAGTATATATTGTTACACTTACACATACGTTATCTTATAGCTTAGTGCTTATAGGTATAGTCCATGTTTAGTTTGATTATTAAAATACATATTAAAGTTCGCTTAAACGCTAATGCCGGCAGTAACCTGATAGGTACTTTGTTAAATCAACAGATGTGACATAACCATGGACATAACTCATACATACATGGGTTTGATTATTGAGAAAGGATTATTTTGTAGGGACATAAGACTTGTTACGGAAATATTTACATGAATAAGTTTTTTTAACAAAATGACAGATAGGGATACCATGGTACACAAGCGAGGTAGAAATAGAATTCAGGCGAAAATTACTAGAATTGAACATTTTGTAAAGGCAACTGATGACAATTTGTTGATTGACAGTGACAGGGAAACTAGTATGTTAGTGAAGGTGTACGACGAATATGAGAACATTCAGGATAAATTAGTGGAAATAGATGCTAGCCAGAGAGTGAACAGGTTGAAGTACAATTACAATATACATCTTTACATAGCAAACTTAAAACTACAATTTCTAAAAATCTAAACGAGTAAATTCAGAACATCAAGGTGGTGCGGAGTTATAATTTCGCGGATAATTCAGGGCCTTCAGCAAGTATCAATATATGTACCAACTTTTTCTCGTAAATACGAAAAGTACAACTCTTTTATTGTAGAGTTGTACAAAGTTTTAACGAGCAATCCTTTTTACAACCACAAAGGACGATATCTATAGCAGCCTTCGGAAGTGATTCTAGCGTCGTGAGAATGGGAATGTAGCCATTCTCAACTGCTTTCCCCATGACATCAAGGATAGATATGGTACTGTGAGCGACATTTCAGATTTCAGAGTTTAAAAAGTACCTCTTGTGATTAGTTAAGCTTTATGTAGTTATGATACCTACCAACCTTGTACAGTTTTGCGATGAACACATTTGCAGAAGATATATCTTCTCGCTGAGGGTTATGCTCCTAGAGCGTGAACAGCAAAGAAAAGTGCTTTCGAAAAACTTTAAATGCCGTGTGGCGCAGTGGAGTTGAAGTTCGACTAAGTGGCAAGGGTCCCTGATTCAAATCCGGGTTCGGGCATGGTTATTTGTAAATGTCTAGTGTGTTCACTTGAAAATAAAGGCCAAAAATAAATAAATAAATGCATGCAAGCTTGGAAATTGATGACAGTAATAACGTGACATCACTTCCTGTGATAGCGTAAAAGGACAGGATATTCGTTACTACCCCCTTTGGCCAGTTCCTCTGCACATATCAAGGATAGGAACAAAGACCATCTTTCTTGAAGTACCGGCCAGCAAGCAAACGAAGCTATGAAGAAGCAGCAAAAATACATCTGTATCTGTAGCGTTATCCTAGCATTCGCTTCCTCATGAAAATCTTGTAGGGAGGTAACCTGTGTCGTCTGGCGATGGGCAGTAATCGCTAAGAGAACTTGAGCGACCATCGTTATATGTAGGTGAAGGAGAGAAAACACCCACACACAAAGAACTAGGCAGGAATACCAAGACACAGGGTGATGTTCTGCTTGAATACTAAAATAGAATAGCTTCGCAGAACGTGTGTCGCAAAGAGGAAAATTATGACCATAGCGAAGAAGGCCTCTTATTGAAGACGCAATTGCAGCCCTCAAGGAATCAAGACAACGTACCACGACAGAAAAAAGGACTTAAAAGGACGTTTGGTATAGCGGGTATGGGATATAGTGACGGGTAAGTTCAACAAGAAAGGGTAGGTACGCATTAGGATGGAATGATGAGGCCCTGCGACGTACTATTGGCCAGCTCTTGCCCAAGCGCTGGAGGCGGCAATTAGCAACCGGTAGAAAGACAATATCGCTTCCGAGAAGGTAGATGAACAGTAGACGCGATAAAGATGCTGCACAACATAAGGAAGAATGCGAACGGTGGAATGCGCAGGACAAGGGGGGTGTGTTTGGCATCATTCAATACCAGGAACGCCTTCAATACCGTGGGGAAGCAGGACATAATAAGATCGGTGGAAGAAATGGTGGTAGACAGAGGTCCCACAAGAGGGAGAGGGGTAATTACAGATTCGATTGAAGCAAGTCTCTTAAGATTTTTAATAACGAATGTAAGCTATCAAATTGGTTAATAAGAGAAGTGTCATCAGCAAACATGATGTGGTCGGTGTATAGGTCACAGTCAGTGGGGATCCCTGTGGCACACAATGCTTTAATTGTGACAGTTTTGATACACAATAACAACACATAATAAAAATATATTAAACGCATCATCAGAAGTAGATTGGGCATGAACTCCATTCCACTCAAAAACGATTATAATTAATTTCCTTCATCTAACTGTATTGTGTGATTTTATAACACTTCCAGTAGATGAACAAGCTTTTCAAAGAGAATTGTTTTTACGATGTGATGTGAGTATTATCAGTTGGAGTTAGAAGTTATCTATTCTGTAATTTGTGTAATATGTGTACGTGTGTTTTTCAGTGTTTTCTCTTCATTTTGAGAGTTCCGAATAACATAATGATTTATTTATTTATAGTGCAGCTGAGCACTATGGTCTGATAGGTCTAAGGCTCCTCTGTAGTCAATTTGTATTTCAATGTTATTGCAATTGGTTAGACCACCACAATACACATTTCTACGTATATTCGTGGAGTGGGAAAACGGTATATTTCCATCCTTTTCAGTTTTGCATATTTTCTTCATTTATTGTTAAACACAATAAACCAGGTACAATGATCAAGGACTAAGTATGTAAACAAGTTTATTGAAAAGGTGTAGTGAATGAAGCTGAACAAATATCTGTTCCTTTTACTCCATTTGTCTATAATGAGATCTTCTTTAAATTACTTGTTTCTAAGGTGGAGAAAATTCGCAATGTTTGCTAACATTTCCCAATACATTGTTAATTACACCTCATTATTATTTCCTGTTATTTGTTTTAATCAATTTTACTGGTTAAATTGGATTTATACATTTTTATAATTATTATTATTAGGTAAACATGTGCATTCATTTACTTATTAAAAAAAAAAGTTTTTATCTTTTCAAAAAATAATTTAACATTTAGCGTATTCTTTTTATTTATGCAAGATAAGCAAATATATTAAAATAAAAATAGCTCTTCCATTGAGGGTATAATTTTTGTAGTAGCTGCTGGCTGCATCTTGTAATAGTTATTTGTTTCATTAGTACAAAAAATGTCAGTTTTCGGGACGAGGAAGATAGTTGCTGGACGACGCGTTAGCGGAGTCCAGCAACCTTCCGAGTCCCGAAAACGCATTTTTTGTACGAATAAAACATACAATTTTTTCTCCAACCCCCTTTACTTCAAATTATATTCGAATTTAGATTCAGTCACAGTTTCACTACTAGTATAAGAACTTCTGCTTTCTTGTCCTCACGTGTCATGCCACTCTAGTTTTTAGGTTAACTTATAACCTATTCGTTCTGACTTCTTACTTCTCACCTCTCGCGACTTTGTAGGGAGCAAATCTTGAGGTAGCATGTTCTGCCGTTTCTATAATCTCTGGCGGAGTGCAATCCATGTCGCTATCAGTTTCAGTCATTTTATTGTATACACAATTAATATTGTTATATTTTGTATTGAAATAAAAAACTTACCGTACAGTTTTTTAATTAAAATTAATTGCAAATAACTTTTTCAAATTTTGAATTCAAAATGACAGATAATAGTGCAAGGGGTCTGAAGTAGATGGCGTTACGCGCGACGGCGGGTTGTATACGTATTAAAATTACGTTCATCGAATATGTAAATTACGTTACACATAGTTTAAATAAAAATAGCGAGCGTAAATCATTTTCAATACATGTACATACGTATAGGTGACATCATTATTTGCATTGAATATGCAAAAAGATTTGATTTGTATGTATAGAAATATCTTATAACCTGCAATGTAAAACGATGTCAATGTGACATATCTCCGTGATTGTAATTTTTTAATTGGCCAACTTTCAAGGTCAATTTCTTTTTGGTACTAGGACCAAAAGTATCTACTTTTTGTACAGTTGCCATGGTGAAAGCGATTAATCCGCAAAACGTCAATTTTACGTACCGAACACTGTCACAAAATAGCGTCTTATTCAGGTGGTTGGAGAAAAAACTCATTGTATTGAATGTTTTATGTCGGGAACACCTTTTTCTAATTTATCTTGAAATGTGAGATTAATTTTTAAAAGAATGAACTTAAAATTTTAAGAAATCGAGGTGCATTAAATGTGCGGGGATAATCACACTACTGCTAAGTAGGTATTTCAAATTAGGTAAGTGGGCATGAATGAAAACTTGGGCTTTTTTCACTGGGTCTGCTACAGCCGCTTTTTTTACCGAAAGACAGTGCCAACTGCCATAGACCATCGACGGGACAGTGCAGTATTTTCTTCATTCTATAAATAAATGCCGTGAGTGTGCGCTGCAATACTGCGCCGGACTCGTGTAACTCGATGACTCGTCTAACTCGATGACTCGTGCGTTCGTTTACGGATTCTAGAACTGCCCCTTGTACAGGTTTGTCCTCGGGTTTGTCCAACATGTACATACAAGGCCACTTGGACTAACAAATGTCGGTTTTTCTGCACACCCACCTGCTCCTTCAGTTAATCTGTTCGTAGTTGCCGTATAAAAGCAGAAATGGTAGTGTTCTGTTCCGATGAATAGGTAAGTAGGTACTACATCCACCATCATCTTTTGAGTTATTTTTTTTAAATTACTCAAATCAATAGTCTCTACATCCATCTCGTCTAAAATGGCGAATGCAGAATTGAGCATATGTCCAGTTCGCCCAATTCATTTGCCCAACTAGTTAGACAAACGTGTAAACCGTGTTCTATTTTTCTCGCAACTGAGTATAGTTGGCCAAACGTGTACAAGGGTGTTTAAAATGTGAGTTACTCCGTTACGTCAATTTTACAGCACTAAAAAGCAATCAATAGTAGACTTAATTTTTTGCCAACTTCACGGACCTCTTCACTCTTCATACATAATGGCGTGGTTATGAAGCATAGCATATTGCAGCTTAACTATGGGTAACTTGCGTACTATACTATATATACGTAGATAAAAAAATTTTGCAATATGTATATGTAATAATAATTTTCAAGGGCAAGCGAAGGTTTGTGATGTGAAAGATGATGTCAGCATCACTCATTCGCAGTTCAACCGAAACTGTCGTCGTTTCTTTTGCTCATTGCTATATACCTACATAGTTCGATTCGAACAAATAAACATAAATAAGTTAATAAGTATCTATTGCAATAAACAATTCCATCGATATGGCAACCATAAATAATTATGCAGATTAAGGTGCCTCAATCATCGTGTGTGTATTTGCCTAAATAATCTACTATTCTCACTAACAAAACTCAAAGGTACAAGTACGTTTTAGATGAAAAATGATTGGCGCGCAATAGTAACAAGAAGCGCAAACCTACTCATGAATAAGCGAATATTTTTAACCGATAAGGAAGATAGATATACGTTATTCCGTATCAACAAAATACCTCTAAAGCTAAACAAACAGGATAAAATGACACCTGTGTTTGTGTAAAATCTACCCAGTGTATGTAAATCGTGCATTATGTTGTTCTCCCAGTTAATCAATACATGCACGTTCTTTTCCATTGAAAGCGGGTGCTTATTTGCAGGAAATTAATTGAGAATATACTCATTAGATAAATGGCGAAACATTGCAGGTGTGTGTAAAACAAAATGTGTCTTAAACAAGCACATTTCCCGGTGAAAAAATAATATACACACTAGCGTGTGCGCGCTTCTCTTCATTTAAATGCTAGGGATTTTTGTATTTTTTTACCAATTCAAATTTGTTGATAAACATTTTGCGATTTTAGCGGAATAAACATTTCACCGACAGTGCCTTGTAAATCAAAATTTACTCACCCGTTCTTATCGAATGCAGTAAAACACGCATCCATGTTGCATTCAACGAGTAAAGTAAATCAATGGATTGTAGGGTATAAAGAAAAGCATGAGTAACTGAAAGGTTACGTCGCCAACTGACACGAAATAGTTGTCAGAAGTACCGCCATTGGGAAGGGGGGGAAGAAGTATAGTTTTCCAATTTAGCATGGTCGTGACACATTAAGGTGCCAACAGGAAGGGTACTTCCGCCCCATAAGTTACGTTTATACCTATTATCACGCTACCACGCCGCATTGCTCCTATTGTTACCATCAGCGCTGGAATAAACCGGGTTGCATCCATGACGCTTCTTCCTGTAGTTTAAAAATAACGTCGCGCATTTCATAATTGCCGTTAGAAAATAATTGAGGATTTACAGGGCGCACTTGCTGTGCAAAAACTATCTCTTTCAAAGAATTAAGATAAAGAATTTGATAGATATGCACCGTATAATTTGAATAGTTCATATACAGTCGGGAAAATAAATTGGTAAGGTAAACGGAAAATGATTTGGTTTGGCTCACGTATTTTTTGAAATTGTTTTTTAAATGAGCTTTGGAAAGTCTATGAAAGCTCAATTGCACAAATTAATCCATTTAGTACTGCGGATAGATGGACAACACCTTCACAAAGATTAGTATAAGGAACAGTCGCGCTTTTTTCCCCCTAGCATTTCAGATTGCGTGTAATTTATTAAATTTAAAGCACTTGTGACCTCAACAAATAGGTAACTATAGATATGCCTGAAAACAAACCGAGGACGAGGCATTTATTTGTTAACTTGTTTGTGGCCTTGTTGACCTTAGTACCTAGTGCTCCAGAAATCTGTATGTACCTAATAAAGAAAATTTTGAACTATTCGGGTAGGCATGCATAACTTTTCTTGTTTGCCGCTGAGGTCGCTTTCATGCGCACTTTTTTTGTCGCCTGTTGTATGGTCCCAAATAACGCTGCGTTTGTAGATGCAACAAAATAATTTTAGGGGGCCCCAATATACTTATATACAACTACTAGCAACTTTCAACAAACAATGGGTAATATTATTGCAAATATGTATTTATTCACGCTCCTTTCATACTGCAACTCGTACAACGACGCAACGTGATATCGTTATTGCCTGTGTCGAGTAATCTGTGCTGCTAGCAACACGACTTGCATGTCAAAATGCAATATATTGCGAGTATATCTAGGCACTAGGGTAAATTCGTCTTCAAAACAAAGCAATAAATATTTATATTGGGTGTATATTTGTAAATTTATTTGTAAAAGGTAGCTTTTGATCTCACTTTGGCCGGCCGGCTGGCTGGGAGCAAATGGGGGCCCGAACAAGAACGCTTGTAGAAAAATCAGGAGTGTACCTACGTGTACCTACGGAGACGTGTAAGTAACAATTTTAGGGACGGAGCTACATTATGTGGGGTCGCCGACATTTGGGCGCCATCCCCGAGCATGGTTTACTAACGTTGTAATTTTTCAGTTTTTTCGTATCTTCTCCTACAGTTTTGGTCCGACTGTTTTCAAACTGGTGTCGTCGGAAAGATCCTGTAAACGCGCACGCCTGACAAAATTTTGTTTTTTTCCTTTTGCAAGGAAAAGGGCGCCCAAAAGTTACCTTACGCTGCGAATTTTGCACGCGGTTTAAAGTTTCTTAAAGCTGTTCTTGTGTCGCCAATAGAAGCTCGAGAAGTGCCTCAAAAATTGAGTTGTAGGTATTTTATGGAGGGTGAGAGAGATTTCTGTGCTTTTCGTTGTTTTGGATCCATCTGTGAAAGATGGTGTGGGGTAGTTCCCATAACGAAATGAGGCACAAGAGAATCCTCTAGCTGCCTTCCAGGATAGACAGTTGTGTGACTGTCTCAACTAGAATTCGAGAGAATCCTAGGTACTTCGCCTTACGGAAGAACAAAAAATACATAATTACTCTTTATTGAAGGTTGTAATCTAATAGCATTGATTATACACACACTCCACACTGTATAATCAATGCTAATAATAAGAAATAGTTAGGTATTTGTTTCATAGGTACGAAAAATGAGCGCTTTCGAGACGAGGAAGAGTGTTCCTTCAGAATCGTATGAATGAAACGCAAATTTTTTCCCAATCCCTGCATAAATATAACAAGTTAAAAGTCATTATGCAAACATAAATGACGAGAACGTATTTTTCTCCTAATAATATTAATGTTAGGACCGGGACCGGTAGGCAAGAGATCCTTACCCCATCGTTTTTCAAATGAGCCGCCTATCGTCGAAGTCTATATTTAATGAAAAATAGTGGAGCGTATAGGTACAAATACAAACAAATTTTGAAATGGGCATTAATTTTACTTTTATTCGAAGTGTCTACATATGAAACTTTTTTAAAATGCTGTCGTAAATAGCATTGCGTATTGTCTACGTCTACATTAGAAATTTCATTGAATACCTTCATAAATAAAACATACAGCATGCGTAAACAGTACTTTTGAAACCGGTATTAGTTTTAGTTTAATGAAAGTGCCTACATATGATATTTAACTGCTTTCATAAATAAGAAATTTGCCTATGCGCATGCGCAAAGCCAAAATTTAACTCGTGTTAGATTTGCTCGTATTCCAAGTATCTATGTATTAAACTTCATTTAAATGCTTCCGTAAATAAGGAAGTTGGCATTGCGCATGCGCAAAAGCAAATTTTGCAATTGGTGTTAGATTTGTCTTTATTCCAAGCGCCTGTGTATAAAATTTCATAGAAAGTTGGCATTGCGCATGCGCAAAACAACATTTTGAAAACGTCGTTAATTTGTTCACATACACAGTTTCATTTAAATATCTTCATAAATAAAAAAGTTAGCACTGCACATGCCTTAAACCAATTTTTTGACACTGCGCATGCGCAAAACCAAAAAACATCGGTATGCACGGAATCCTTGAACCAAGTCCTTTCAAATGAGCCGTCTATCGCCCAAATCGGTTCAGTGGTGTAGAAGGAGTACGGGTGACGGACGGGCGGACGGACGACAAAGTGCAGCCAATAGTGATTTTTCACTTTGAGGAAAATACGTTAACAATAGCAAAATTAGATAACAGCAGTACCAAGGAGAATGAATCCACCTTGAGCAGTACGTTTTTTTTTTGTTAGGCGTTCTGCCAATAAAGTATCGTTCTGACATCTAACGTAAGTTCAATAAACTAGTTGTGTGGGCACCAACTGCAGGAAATTACAGAAACCGACTTTAACACCATAACAAAGTAGCAATGTGAGAGCAGAGAGGGTAATAACCTTCTTGAGGATTATGTTTTCCTGGGTGCTCCGGTCCGAGATCGTCATGTTCTATATATATATATAAAAATCATGGCCGTTTTTCTAAACGTCGAGTATGCCGGGTTGCCTACATATCAGAGTACATACTATCACCGTTGGGCGTTGAATCTGATTTCGATATTTAATGCTAAGATCAAATACACAAATGTCCATTATTTTACGAATTGAAATTCAAATTTTCAAGCCATTAACAATCAACGAAGACCCTCAATGCAATTTCTGCAAACGCTTCTATTTAGTGTACCTACTATACGAGTTGTGCATTAAATATTTCAAAACATACGGGTGTAAAGAGAAATCCATTTAAATTGGCAACACGAAACGCTAATAACCGATTATATTTGTCGCATGTATGTATAAATCTACGTACTGCATAAATGCAACAAAATATATAGTAGGTACAATTAGATATAACAGCAGTTTTGATTATAAATATAAATGGCCATTGGTCAGTCTTTGTACCGACCCTGTGAAACATTATATGACGATGTCATGAGGATATCCGTTCAAAAGGATATAAAAATCGTGTGTTAATGCCAATGCGACGTGGTCATCATATAGGCCCGCTCAAGAAGTGTCGAGATAGTAAATGTCACTTTGCATGCAGTCGATGATTGGACATTGGATGAAGGCAAGCAAGCTAAGCAGCGGCAATAAAGACTACGGCCGCAATATTAATAGGCACCGGCACCTAAAAAGGGTGGGGATATACTCCACCAATTAGGAAAAGAGGTCAACGTTCAGAGAAACATAAAATACCTGGGGGCTGGGAATGACCATAGATTCACAATTATTGACGGGAGGACACAAGAGAGGCAACGAACACGGCTCAGCAGACGCATAATTATGAAAAAAAGTCACTGCACGGGCTGCATTATAGTCGGTCAACAGTATAGAAACATAATAAAAGGGCCACACAAAGATAGATACAGAGCATACAAATCAAAAAACTGTATATAGAACGGTGTCAAATGAAGTTCTGTGTATCATAAACAAAGCGGAGCCACTGGCCAAGCTAAGACATATATATACTTCTTCTCTTATGTATATGAGCTAAGAAAGGAACATAATACGATACGATAACAACAAGGAAGCGCGAGAAGAGGTAGACAACAAACCAGGGAACAGTGGCAGAGGGAATGACCTTACACAGTAAAGGCAGGGTGAACAAAAAGATTACCTAATTCAGACAATTGACAAGCGGGTGGGAAATAAAACAGGGAATGCAAATTATTTTGTTGGACAATTTTTGAGCGGTCATGGTGTACTTGCACACAATAAAGAAAAAGGATAGGTCGAAATGCTTGTATTGCAAAAAAAATTACGACGTAGAACATCATGCTTTCATTCAATGTAGTAAGTGGACCAGACAGTGAAAAGAAGCCATGGGGAAAATAGGGGAGAGCCCACCGGTAATGGAGCTAGCGCTGAAAAATGGCAGGACATGGAAAATACTAGGTAGAGAACGTATATATCTGTAAAAAGGAGGTAATAATAGACAGAACGGGACGAAAGAAAATTAGGAGGATGATACAAAATATACTGCCTCTACTGGTACACAATTAAATGGAAAACAGTGTCAGCCAGTAAACATGCTAGGCCTTTTATAGTGGGTATGCCAACCTAGATCAGAGGGCAAATCTCACACTACCTTATGCGCCGAGAGATACAAGACGCTTTGTGTCTATAAACGATTTCCCTTCCTACACACACCAAAGAAGCATGGCCGGCTGCCTCCACAATAAATTTTGGTTTCCTACTAACCTAAACGAGCTCACATTATGTGCTCACGAGATCTAAAGCGGTGCTGATTGAGGTTCTCGATGGAGAGCATTACTTTATTTATATTTTGGTCGTCAACACAAAATATCCAAATAACGATCGGACACGTCATATTTTACGGTAATTCTACTTTAGTAAGCCCATATCTCTAAGCTCATGAAGCCTAAAATTTTAAATGTTATGATATAAGGCAAGTGACATCATTGAACGAATGAATATTCTTATCAAAGCCGATTAAGTACAAAAGACCTGCCTCTTCTCAGATATAAAATCAAATTTATTAAACCTACAGATATTTATTTCATATCTTACTTATGTTTATAAAAGCAAACACATATTTTATCACAATTTTTCTGTAATTTACTAATATTGGAGTGGTGCAAAAATGAAGATCGTTCCATTTTATACCTTACATATGAAACACACAACTTGTAAAAATACAAAAACCAATATAATTTTATCAGGTAGGTATTTAAAATTAAACGTGCCCATTTTTCGTCTACCAACTGACTTGTAACAGATATCACAAACAGCAGTCAGATACCTACATAATTATCTCATCCTACAAATGAATACACAGTCCCTAAACATAAATTAACAGACACAACTAACACTTTCCACTACCCCATGGTCAATAAAAATTAGTTATTATTTAGCTAAATATATTTAATGTACATTAAACTGCACCCACTTTCACTCTTTATCACGTTATCTACAACCTAAGATTGAATCCCTTTTCTATTATTGCAATTAACGGTTCATCTATTTTCACAACTAACTAAATTATTTACATTCTATATAATTGTAAAAACCATACCAACTGGACGTCACTTATAAGAATATTGTACATTTTCGGAAGTCAAAAAATAATAAATTGTTTACCTAAAGTACAATAGAGATGATCTGCAAAATAATTCAAGTGTGATGCAAGATGTGTAATAAGTTAAGGTATTCCCAAACAAACGTTTTATTAAAAGAACTTCAGTCGAAAGGTTATCACAGTGTACAATAATAGCCCTCGCATTACTGCAGCTGAACTAAAATAAAAGCAACCTCATCGGTATACTAATTTAGAGCGGCAGTAATACTGTTATCGGTCGTCGTAAGCAACTCTACAATGAGCCAACAGTAACGCTATTATCACATAAATCAGAGCGAAGCTATTTGGATGAAATCGCATATTCTGCATCACACCTAACTTACACCTTGCCTTATTAATGCAGAATAAAAGTAACTAATGTTGAATATTTGCTATTCTCGATTAGGAAACTTCACAGTTACACACCATTCACACGTGCCTGTGAAGTTAGTATATCACTATCAAAAATCGGGAACTACACTTTAGTATATGTACCGCCGAAGCGTTTCTTAATAGTCCTATTTGCACCCGCATTAGTTCTAGATAGGTTTTTCGAAAACTTCCTAACAAATGGCTCGCAATTCAAATTTTCAAAAATCCAAATCTTATTTTTCATTTAGATGCATTTTTTAAACGCTCAAATTTGTGTTGCTAGTTCCATTTGCATCTGGAAAAAAGGTCCGAGATTTATATATTAAAAGACATGAACACAGTGATTAGTTGTTAACTGTTGGGCAATACAATTATTATTATTATTTAAGAACAGAGGAGCGGTAGAGGGAACCGAAACAAACTTTTTTTCCAAAGACACCAAGGGTCCTTCGTTTGAGAGCTACGTGCCACAAGCTAACATTCTTCTTTAGTAGCAAGCATTGGATGGAAACTCGGATGGATGACACCTTGGCTAACACTTTCACTGGGGATTATGGTATACTCTTTTCAATTTTATAACAATTATTCCAAAACGCCTAATAAACATAAAATTAAAAAAATGTTTCGCGTTTGAGAACTAACCCAGAAGTTCTAAAAATGTTCCGATGTATCAGTTCTCTATTGTGTGCAATATAGGAAAATTTACGGATATTATGTTTCTCTAAATAAAATAATACTATCACAAAAATACTGTACCTCGTGGTCGTTAAATTAACAAACACGGAAATAAAAATGTTTCAAACCCCACTTGTGGGTGTTGCCGCATAACACAACTGTAAATGATGAGTAACGGGCAAATATAGACCAATTAGCGAAAACCCGAACTCTCCAAGTGGCCCAGGGGCCGAGATCTTGATGGAACAGACAGACAGACGACGGAAAATCGAGCACATAAGCGTTACCTCAACTTCATTGTGTTACGCACCAAACAAAACTTTAATAAAAGGAGTCCTCATCAGCGAACAACTGATATTGGTCTTGCTTTGATGTTTCGTTTTATTAAAGTTTTACTGTGGTTTTTGTTATTTCATTTTTTAAATTATCATGCGTCCACCTAGGCCTACCCTTAGTTTTAATGTCAAGCCCACTTTCTTGGAATTGAAGTCTTTGTTAAATACATTACAGAGTTAAAACAGTTGAAGATTCAAATTAAATATAAATCCAAAGTTTCAAATTTATAGGAAAGGGTTTACCGAGAAAATCCAAATCCTTACATATAGAATGAGCTTGAAGCTTTGTAATTTCAAGCTCTTTAAGTACTAGAGAGCCTTCAAAGCCTTTTACCTGATGATTGTAGTAATTTATAAGTGATTATCTCATCGATATCCCTTAGAGTTGAATGCACAAACCTTCTTAGTTAGTCATCATTTTGTAGAAAAGAAAATCTTAAAGGTCATGGTTGAGTGTTTGTCCAGTTGCCAAAAACATGTATTTACCGGGAAACATTCATTTTTGGAAATTATATTTTCTGCCAAAGAAGAAAACTGTAGCAGTGTTGCACTATTTTTAGCTGTTAATAAACGACATTTACTAAAATTCGTCGACAACTAACTATAGAATATGAATGCTAACAAAACTATTAAGAAATTCCCCAATTTCTGATACAGATGCGCTAATATCACAGAAAACATTCACACCCAGACATGAAGACAGTACAAATCACAGTGTTTCACTACAATTGCAAGGCACTAGCCATTAATTGGTCTCGTAACTCGTCAACAAGGCGGCATCAACTGGTTCCATACAGCTGGGACATGTCAGACTGCGCATCAGCCAATCGTCAATACATGCCATATGGTAAGTATGCATACAAGGTAAATAACGAACCGCGTCACCCACTAAGAACTCTACCATACAAATAACACACTCGCGCGCCTTTTTACATCCGTCATACGTTCCGGTAGGCAAATGTTGAATAAGTCCTATGCGCTTGGCAATCTTCACTTGCTCTTCTTCCGTTAAGAGCGCAACTGGCCGTGTTACGCTAGGGGACGGGTGATATACCGGAGCCGATGTCTGAATGGGTAATGTTTCCTATAAATTAACGATGCCAGAATCGTTTAAGTGAAACGGTATCCTAAATACCTGATATGGAGAAGGTCCCAACTGATCAGAAGACGATTCCCTTACGCTATCGCTGCCCCGCAGGAGGGAGATGTCATCTGTTGTTGATCGTTTTAAACAATTACCCATAATGTAAATATTTGTCACACACTCAGTTCATTTCTAAATTTACAAAAGAATTGATATTTAGTACAGTTATAAACAATTTCCAATACCTCACACATGTATTCTATTTTTACAAGTCTAATTTACTATTTAAATAGGTTAAGATACGTATTCCTTGATATTATAATCCAAATGTTTAATAACAAAACTTTATTGTGACAAAACTAATTACAATGTAGATGTAGATAATTATCTTCCATTTTGATTGGTTCTAAACTTCACTTTTACTAATTTTGACAAGTTTACTTCTATTTCTAGGACGCAAATCGATTGTCCTTTGTGTGCATTACTAGACATACCAGTAGCGGCTCGTGACTAGTGAAAGCAGAACCGTATCGCATGGCAGGTTACAAAAACAACAAACCACAATAATATATTAAACATCGAACGCGTTTCAAAAGCAAAGCTGTCATCATCGGCGAACAACTGTTTGCTGATAATGACAATTTTGCTGTTGAAAGTTGAGTATCGATAATGGACCACAAACTCACTCTAGAAATAACCAGAAACTATAACAAACGATAATATAAAGAGCAATAAATTAAACATTGGATTTTGGAATCTTAGAGTAATAACAGAGAGGACAAATAGAGGGTCAGACAGACAAAGGAACAGACGGACAGACCAACAAACAGATGACAGACAGCAATACAAAATTATAAACGATCTCTAGGATCGTTAATAAACGGCAAAAGTGTATAAAATTATGGAACATGTAAAAAAACGGTTTGTTGGTTTTTTTACAATAACTTTTTTAGCAATAAACGCAGAAAAAATTCCTTCCTTGGTGCAAGCCTCGACACCATCACGAACCATTGTAGGTATTTCAAATACCTTTTTTTAAAGTTTTATATTGCGTATTTCAATTACATTTTATGGAGTATTTTGTTATGCATATATTTTCGAGGTATTTTCCCCAGCCCTGTAAACCTCTGTATCTTATTGTATTAACTACCTTATCCACGTATCCCCCATTTTCTCTGCTTTGTAGGTTACGCAAGGTGGTTGTTGCTTAGATCATACGATGTCATCAATATATATGATCTAAGGGTTGTTGAGAAAAACATAAGCTACTTTGATTAAATTAAGAGAGACAATGGACAAACTACCCAAGAATACGGAAACCTTGACTATAAAATTAACAGAAAGTCGACTTTTATATCAATGGAGAAATGAACATTTCTGACGGATTGTAACCCGAAGATCCATCAAAATTGAGAAAAGCATACGCTACTTTAATTATATCAAGAGACGCAATGAACAAAAATACAGTACGTAAAGACCATACTCTTGCCTTTAAAATCAATAGAAAGTTTTGACTTCTCCTACATCAACAAAGAAATGAACATTTCGGAAGGATTATAGCCTGAAGATCCAGCAGAAATGAGAAAAACATACACGCTACTTTGATTGTATTAAAAGACACAATGAACAAAACTACCCAAAAATATAGCAAAGACTTATAGCCTTGCCTCTAAAATTAATATAATATAAATACCTATAATAATATAATTATTTTGAAAGATTATATGGGTGGGGCCATTAAACTCTGAGCCACCCATACCCATTGGTAGCCTTTTACGATCTCCAGGGTGGGAGTGGGCCAATTCTACCCCCGAACCCACAGTGGGAATTTATTTCCTTAAATTCATTCAAAAAACTAACTTATGGCCGATTGCACAAGTTAAGTAAGGGAAAGGTGACTTTATTATAATGGCGAATTACAGGAAGCCAACCGCCGCTGATTTTTGTACAAAATAGTTTGGATGAAACGATACGAATTCTAAAGGAAGGGTATCCCTGAAACCATAATAATAGCTGATAGCGACTTTCTTGTAAGAGTGGGTAAGAAGCAAGGGCAGAAAACTCAAAATCAAATCCAAATATAGGTCTTGAACGGAGCCCTAGTGCGATCAATAAAAGAGGGACGAAAAGTGATGGAAATAATGGATGCATATTATGGAATGATTTTACTTAATGGTCGAACGCAAAGTACCTGAAAAGGTATAACTTCAATTATACAAACTAAATAAATAAACAATAATAGGACGTTGATGACTAGCTGGAAATTAGCACAAAAATGGAATGTCAAAATGTCAAATAGAATATACCTACAGTGAAAACCAGAAGCTGTCAGCAAAAACATCGAGCAAGCTCTAAAGGAAACATCACAAATACGAAACCAAATTATTTTCACCTCATATGTAAACTATAAGTATTTGGTATGACGCAACTTGTAGAAACTCTCTTGTGAAAAAACATAAATGACTAAACGGAGTTGCTTTTCAGTGAAGCAGTAACATTTAGGAAAATATAGAAAAAGTTCAAAACTCATACGCGTTTGGGAGAACCAGTTAGCATTAAACTAAAACAAATAAAAACCAAAATTGTCATATCCAAACACACAAATGGTGCCCAGATCTTTTATACTACCCGATGAATAAACATCGCCCTATATCCAAATATTAATTTGGAGCATCAATCATCTTAAACTCAATAAAAGCCCTGGGCGAGATGGTATCCACAATGCATACTATAAATCTCTCCCGAGTAGTACCAAATAAATATAAAGAGCCACAGTGGCGTAACTACAATGCCTCAAAGGTACGCAATGAGGACGGGCCCCGACTTAAAAGGGGCCCCGGAAAAAAATGTACAAAAATTTAATTCGTGTATACAAAATTCTGAAAAAAATGGAAAAAGAAACGAAGGGCCATGCACACGCTTACTTTTACAGTTTATAGTTACAGTCCGAAGAAAATTCTGAATCATGGTTCACGGAGGGTAAATAAATAGCATTCCGAAGTCTCTTACATAAGGTACATGCAATACTTTGTTAATTAGCGGGACCTTCTCCAATCCAGAAGGTATCTGGAGGTCCTGGATATAGTAACCTTAGACTGAAGTTGTATTTCGAGATGAATGCCGCTAAGTAATTTTAACACTCCAGCATTTACCTCTGCACGGAGTAACAGACATTTAAAAAAGGGCAGATTCATACACAAAGAATTGAAATCGCTAATCAAACTAAACGAGTTTAAACATTGAAGGAACTGGCCAATATTAAACAAATCAAAATAAGGATAATATTTTAAGTGAAACAATTAAATAACAAACAAATGCAGAGGGGTTACGCATCCCTAGTTACAAATAGTCACAATAAAACGAGTTATAAATAAAATAAAATTAAGTACATTATTACCTTTTGTTATGGCACAAATACCACACAAAGCTTGACAATTAAAGTTCGAACAAAATCAACTGGATTCTGACTGAACGCAGTGAGGCAAAATGTTACAATGGACCTGTGAACCAATGAATTACAAAATGCAAAATCAGTAAAGCTAAATCAAGACACTATTTTCTACATATACAGATTAACATTGTTTAAAAATTGTTGATATAAGCAAAGAGTAACTTACTCTTTGATATAAGGAAAGGGCCCTCAAATATTTTTGAAGACGGGCCTCTAAAATGAAGTTACGCCACTGAAGAGCCACCTACGCACCTATGAGCGTTAATTTGCTTCTGGAAACCCATAGCGAAACTCCACTTTTAATATTTCGTACGAAGCTCAGAAAGCTCAGCTCTGAATACAAAAGTAATAAGCCCATTAAAATTTCATTATGTATAAATACGTCATAAACCAAATAAATATTGTTATTATTATTCCAGTAATTATATAACATCTTTGAAATCAAGGATATAGACAACAAAATGCTAGAAACCTGTTGCTGTAATCTCAAGTGAATACTTTCGGCTCAAAACGAATCGAATATAAACCTATGTTACCCTTTTTCATAATGAAACCTTTGAATGATTACATTATTTGTGTCAAAACAATCTAATTAGTAACCATATACTGGTGTAGCTATAAGCAAAGAGTTACTCTTTGCTATAAGTATTTCGTTAATAGTCTCAGAAACGTGTACCATATTGAAAAAATGTACCGAACGGCCCTGAAAACTAGAGTCAAAAATTAACTCTGTCGTGACTATTATGGTAATCTAATTTTCGTGTGGCGTGACTTCTGTGTACCTGGCTAATTTGAAACCTGACGTGTCAAGTAATTTTTTGCTTTCCCACAAAGTAGTTAATTTCAGCCAGAAAAAAAAATTAAAGAAGAAATGCAAATTTCGGACTTCTAAGAGTGCCTATTAAGCGGAATTCACAGGCTTGCACTCCCAGTATCACTATCTTATACCACTTACATTTAAACTAATTAAATGTTTAATTGCTTAAGGGTTATATTTTTTGGCGAGTTTCTGTAAAAAATAATCATATTTTTTTATATTGAATTGTGTTTATTAACATATATGTTCAAAAAAATTAACATTGTTGATAAAAAAATTTAACTATTACAAAAAAAGAATTATTTTAGCACATGCGGTAACTCGGGCGCCATTTTGGACACACAAATAAACTGCAAAGGAGCTGTGATTACAAAGACATTTAAAGAGGATAAACATGGACTGAATTGTGCAAGTAACAGACTCATTCAGTCTAAACACAAGCCGCTAGTAGACGTATACAAGCGCGACTATGAGTTAACTCGGGCGTACGTATAAATGGCATTACTGTAGAAGACTTGCATCATTGTATGGTATATATACAATGCTTGTATACATATAGCGTTAACTCGGGCATACGCATTACAGCTTATTTTGGGCAAGCACCAAAAGTAATGTAAAGTAACTATAAAGCGGCCACCTTAACTCAGGTTGTAACACTAAGCGGGTAAAGAAAATAGTGCTTGGAAATGGGCAAAGATTGGTAAATGTTCATGCGTCAGTGCAATTGCACATGGCCAAATCAGGTTAGTAATTTACTAAAAGAATAGGAACAATATTAATGTGAATTTGTTAAGACAAATTTATTAAACTTTATTAAGCGCTGTTTAACAATCTACCATTTTTACAAGTTTTTTTTATTCTGAATACTCCCGAGAATGTTCGCAAATAAATTGAAATAATTATTCAGAATTAAGGACAAATATTTACACCACACATAATTATTCCACTAAGGGTTAAAACGAACCAACGGGGAGTAATCAGTATATAATCATGTGATAGGATATACTTCAAAAAATTGTTTACACCAATAATTTATTAGCAATAGTCTTAGACAGTATTGTAACATATGATTAGATATACTTTTTGTTAATTATTTTGTGTAGCAAGTGACGTTTGCGATTAATACTTTCGACATATCCACTCTAAAATTGACTACGGTAGCGCATGATAGATATTTGTGATATGTCCAAAGTAACCATCGTTGAAACATTACGAAAACCTAGAAAATAAACAACGTTCTTACATATTTAGAGAATTAATAAACAATAGAGGTATATGTTTGAAAATTTCATTGATTTATAACAAAGTTTAGTAAACACAAAGGTATCATTTTTTAACATTTGACAAAATAACATAAAAAACTATAAAAACGATAGTAAGGCATTTAAGGTACCCTGACTACAAATGCAATACAGTACAATACAACTAAAACTAACTGTGCTCGAGATACAGGGTGTTGAACTTTTGGTGATAACCCAAGATCAGCACTCCCGATTCGTAATATATTACAAAACGATTCAATGTACATCAAGATGACTAGTAAAGACCAAGTCCTATTCACTGGAAGAATACACACAGAATCCTGATCAACTTCAATCTCACAAAATTCGTCAACAATTATTTATCAAACAATCGAATTAAAAACTATCTAGCCTCAAACAGCAAGGTTCTCATTTATAGATCTAAGCACACATTAAAAATCATAAAATATTTTCAATATGCCATCTAGTAATACTGCATGTTTCCACTTCTATGCAACATAATATTTATAAATAAATAAGAATTTAACAAATAATTATAAAAATAGAAACACACACTTTACTTTTCGATTCAAATCTTTATTCAAATACTTGATCAGGATTATAAAAAAACTTGCTCGCTAAAAACAAAAATACTTAAAATTTATATAAATCGTATTACCGAAAGTAACCAGTTCGCATTTTATTGCACAAACGCAGTAAATCATATAGTTTGAAAGCTGAGGAAGATGATAACGGCAACTCTAAACCAGTATTTATGTATAAGAAAGTTGTGATCTTTTCTTCAAGCACCTAGTTTGGACTCGTGAGAGCTCACATTAACAAATCTAAAAATTAAAACCATTATTATTGTGAGTGGTTGCAAATTTTATGGCAAAACAAATAATTACAATAGGACAAATGTGTATTGCATTACAGTACATAATATACATCTTCCGAAATTTCTAGGTGTGGCACTTTGCAATGCGCCCAATTCCACACCGTAATTTCGTAATCATACAAAAACAAAAACAATTTCCAGCATTTTCCCCTGGTAATTTTTATTTTAAAGAAACCTCTATTTATTACTTTCCGACATACAGTTGGTGCCATTCTTATGTAGTTATGGCCAGTACAATTTTGTAACCATCATTATGGTACCTATCAATAATTAATTAAACTTTCAATAGTCCCAAAGATTTACAGACCAGTTTCATGCGATTTTTGGTGAATAGTCAGACTCGCATCTCAAAGTCTGCTGGATACAGCATTTAAATTACCCTATTTCTTAGATAAGATGTTGTCGTTGTTTTTCAATCTAAAAATGAGTGTAACATTTCAGAGTTTGAGGAATGGTGGCAACACTCAACAGCAACAGGGTATGTAAATAATTACAGAATATATTTGGGTTTATCAGGACTCTCTTTAAAATAGTAGTACTATATAGGGTGGCTTACATGTGTATACAGGTCTTGGAATCTTTTGAAGTACAGTATCAGTGAAAAAATATGCAAGAAATTTGTTTTAACAAAAAACTGAATAGTATTTTATTATTTTAATGAGATTCATCTCGCGCCCCCCCCCCTCAAAATTGGCACATTTTTCCCGTTTAAATGAGTGCAACTCAAAAACAAGCAGCCCTGTATATGTGGGGCCAGCTTTTTAAAATTTGTTAGGTCATTGATACAGTAGTTATAGACCTTGGGCTCATCCTTCAAGTTCCATGTAAACCTGAAAACAGTAAGATCCTAAATTCAAATTTATTTTTGGTGAAATTCTTTGGATATTCTTAAGAGTGAACAAGTATAAAGCTTCCTTTATTTTTTTATAAGTGGGGCATGTGAAAATGTGGCTAGTGGACACGAGTTAAATCACGCAATTTATTTATTGTATAAAGTGTCACTTAGTAACTATCACAATTAATTGTTAAACTTTGATTAGATGCTTTATAAACAAACTACCTATTCAAATTTGACTAAACATTTCGTAAAATACAATTCACAAACTATACAGCAATTATACATACATTCTTAATAAATAATAAAACTTCGCTACTGCTGGAAAGCAGTTATTTTTATAATCAACCACTTTGTATTCAAATTCAAACGATACTACAAGTGGTTTAGTGAACAATTTTTTACTAATTTTGCGAAACTGAAATGTAACAGATTATAATGTGAGGTACTTAATTAAAATTCGCTATTCGTTGTAATAGTTACCTGTTTGAGAGTTACGCTGCCAAGCGTCATTTGAATTAATCGTGTCATCCGTACTAAGTGTGGTCACATTAACTGTGTTAGCATTTTTTAAAGTGTCAACTGGAATACTGAAATAATTTATAAAACAATACTGCGTAAAAGTAAAACTCACATATTATCTACTGTTTCTATATCTTTTCCATTTTTATGACCATTTTCTGCACTATCAGTTTTAGATCCGTTGACTTTAACTTCAAATTTATTTTCGGCGTTCTTCTCTTCAGTCTAAAACAAATGGCATTATTCATTGTGCACAGTGACGTTTATTTCATACTTGTGACACGCCAGAGTTGTTTTTCCCCCTGGTACGGAGCATGATTGCTTCGACTCGCTTACGTCTCGCCTCTCTTTCCTTCTCTTCATTTTTCAATCGCTCCTGCAATTCGGCTTTCTGCCGTTCGGCCTCTTCCCGTGCTTTACGCTCCGCTTCATCCTTCAACACCTTCAATCGTAATTCTTCTTCTTTTCTTAGTTTTTCCTCCTCTTCACGACGCTGTGCCTCTTTTATTGCCTAAACAATAAAAATGAGTAAAAAGATTGCCGAATACAAATAGTGTAGTAAAATCGCCTGTGAATTATGCTTTAAAAAAATCTTAGGTGGGGCATTTTGGTAGAGACAACTATATTTTCTTAAATTTTTGCAAATTGAGAAAATGTGACGTTTTTTTGTCAATTCGTTCAATAAATTTTAATAATTGAGACAGGGCTTTCACATTTTCCAGTTTGATTGATGGAAAAAATATAATTGCTAAAGAAACTGCTGACCTTTTCATTACTCACCCTGTAAGTTTGAAAGTTCTAGCTAAATTACTGAAATTGATAGGGTTTCCCAATTCGCAAAAATTTAACTTCTTTAAAAGACGAAGAGCATTATATTGAAGTTACCTCTCTCAGACGTTCTTCTTCCGCAGCTCTCTGCTGTTCAATTAACTGTCTCTGTAGTTCCTCTTCTCTTTGCTGCCTCTCGTACTCAATTCTAATCTCCTCCTCTATCCGAAGTCGTTCCATCTCGGCTTGCCGTTCGGCTTCCTCGCGCGCCAAACGTCTCCTTTCGGCTAAAGCGGCTTTTGCTTCCTCCTCAGTTGTAATTCGCGGTTTGGAATTCACAGAGGCCGTCATATCGATGTCGCCACTTTGACTCTCGAACATGTCCAGCTGATTATCAGGTACAGCCGACGGTTCAGATTTTCCAAAAATATTTTCTTCGACCTTATCGATAATTTGATATATCATATCCTTTACGGCATCACCTTTTTCGTCATCACAAATACTCATTTCGTTAAATTTCGTTTCTAATTGATCCGTTACATCCGTGGGGCCAATTTGATCAATTTGTATAAGCCTGCAAATTTAATCAATTAAAAGAAAAAGTTATGAAAAACAAGAGAATGTGTTACATGGTTTGCCTGTGAAGCAAAATTGGCAAGATCTCATACAAGTACTAACACTTTGAAATAGCCCTTAATAACAATCATAAGTCATAACACAGGCTTTTAAATAATATGGATTAGCGATATAAAAGTTACAACCACACCCACACAAAACAGGTGGTACAATATAGGTACCTAACACCCTCAGCCTTGTTATGATTACCCCTTCGAATTGAATTTTGAGCTTGTAGGTATCAGCCATGCTTGGTTGAAAACTATATTGAGACATATTGACAAGTTTCAAAAAATCTTGGGTACCTTTGCAATTTTCAAAAAACATTCCAGTAAAGTGCTTTTTAGAGACAAGATACGCCCAAATACTACTACAAAAATAGAAAAAAGGTTTTCGAATGTCACTGTGCACTAGAGTAAGTAGCAATCAGAAACACCCTTGAGGTCGAAAGCTTATGGTCCAGAATTGGTTCTTCCCCTTACAGTTGCAACTGTAAACAACCTAATAACATGATGTTAGATTGTCGCCATGCGAGAGAAGCCTTCAAGGTACCATCTCGTAGCGTGGTGCGTTTTTGAGGGGTATGACAACTCTATTGAGGGAGGTAGTACAAAGGGCCCGAATTTGAGGTCTATGTACGTGTGGCCCCTGTCCAATCTCTTATTGAAATCCAGAAGCAACTGTCTATCTGCTCCAAAGACTATAGGTCCTCGCAATCCTATCTGTGAGGTAAGTTAAAATGTTAAAGGGGAAAATAGATATAATTGCTAGAGCAGCCACATCTATTTTGGCGTAGTCCCCTTCCACGGTAACCTACACCCATATCAAATTAAATCCCATATCAAATTAAATTTGATACACAAACAATGAAGGATAAACAGGCAAACAAAAAGAAATCCACTTGACAGTCAGACCTTGCCAATGCAATTGAGGCCCACCTCGCGCACATCTCCCAATACTTACTGTGGGGTAGTCTGTTTGTTATCCGACTCAATACTGCATTCCTGACCATTTAAAATCAATTTGTCTTCATTAGAAATTGTTTCAGATACAAAATTCGTGGTATTTCTATCTACATTAATTAGAGTGTTCGTAATATCAACATCTGTGGTAATTGTCGCCGTCGCAGTGCTGGTCGGTGAAAGTAACGTTTTAGGCGAACCTTCCGTGGGCGACGAAAGAGATTTCTTCTTCCCTATTTTCTCCTGCGATTTGACTAAACTTGATTTTCTAACTTTCGGCAGCGGAGGTTTGTTATCTGGCTTTTTTATATCGGCTAGATTTTTTAGATCGGTTGTTATACCAGTAACAGCAATACTTGCAGGTCGGGGACCTCTGGGTGCTGTCGAGGGACGACTTCTCATTACAACTGAGCTGGTAACACTACTTGTACTTTGCTGACTTAGAGAACTGCTGGGCCGCGATGGTGCTGTTTTGAAATATCTCAATTAATAATCTGTATTCGTTTTAGTTCTAGTTTGATCTTATTAACCAGCAGGAAACATACGGAGATATAGGAGCAAGGAAAGGAAACTGATCCAACACCGTGAATTAAAAAGACGCCATACTTTTATGTGCGATACGATAATAAAAGCAATTTAACTTTTTTTAAAAATGTACTAATAAAGGTGCAAAAAAGATATGGAACGCTTTCATAATAGTTTGACTATCCCTAAAAAAACACATCCCTACCAATGACAAATTATTTACAAAAGCAAACAAAAAAAGGCGTTCCATTAATTTATGTATTTTATTTGTTAATGATTAATATTGTTAGAAATAAGTAACAAATAAAATATACATAAATGTAAGATAACAGTTATTACTGGCTGCAGAAGTCTTGTAAACTTCTATCACCACCAACAAATCTGTACCACAAAATACTATCAGGTGTTTCTATGGTACTTATGAGTTCTTAAGTAGTTAAAGGTTATTTTCATTTATTTATTCTTGCAGTAAAGACCAGATTTATTTACAAAGCATAGAAGAATAACCGATTTGAGTGCACAAATTCTAGCTAAAATAGTGCCTCCCTTACCAAGCAAAGTTGACCAAAACCAGTATGCGGAAGTTAATTTTCCTTTAATATAAATAATTCTGTTACCTTCAACCTGAGAAAAACAGTTGGTGGATGCTAATTTCTTCTGTCTAAGTTCGGTTGCGCGTGTTGTGCGCGGCGGTGGTAAAGATACAGCGGTTGTAAGTTGGTGCATACTGCGGCTGTCAGCTTTCCGTAAAGGTTTTTGGGACTGTACCGGCTGCGCCGGCTTATTAAAAGCTAGGTGACTCATACTACGACTAACTGAGGATTGTTGTGGATGATATAGGGATTTGAAGGGAGAATGGATAGCCATTTCCGTTAGGGTGGGTAAATCAGTTGGCCTTTTTCGTGGCTTAGACAATTGGTCAAGACGAGACATCGAGTAAGCCCTACCTGGTGAACGCATGAAAGGTTTACGGGGTAGTGTGGTCGGAGAATCTTTCGCTGGTATTGTGGGCATCAGATCTGTGCGTCGACGGCCCACGTATCCACTTATACAGCCCGCCGGATGCTGTGGTGTGGTAGCTAAAAAAATTATTTATTCTAAGCCTTGTGAAAAACAAGATTATACACTATTTACAAGTACCCACATAAACATACAATTCTTCAATAAAATGTCTCAAGTAATTTGCGTGCCTTCTTCAACAATTTAAACCGGTTGTTATGTAACTTTATGTACTACTTAATTGACCAAACATACTTTTACCTTTCTTGGGAATGCAGATAACCGGTTTGTGACGTTCTTAAAATTTTCATTATTGGAGACAACCAAAATAGGACTTTTTACAATCAATTAATAATTATGAATATACCTGTATCACATTTTTTACCATGCAATATATCTAATGACATATTGAACTATATTTTTAAATCCATGGACGTCCAACAATATTGTTATACAAAATAAGATGCACAGCACACACATGCACATTAAAAGATTTAATGCAGGCAATTTCTGTAAGACTTTATCAATATATACCCAAATATTATTTCCATGCCATTTGTTATCATACTTTCAAGTGTATCACATGTTGCACTATTTGTTAGTGTTTCGATAATAGTAATTCTAAATGCTGCAAAAACACATGTTGTATTTACAAAACCATTTTAGGAAAATAAAACATTCAAGATGGACCGCAAAGATCTCTGGCGTGTGGTGAAAAGTTATCTGGAAAATATTCCTCAAAATAGAAATTTGGGATTCCCCACCAAAAATTTATCATAGGTAGCACCTTTGAAGGTTTTGAAATATCTCGTAGCCTTTTAATGAAGATTACTTGGCTCTGACAACATGTCAGCAAAGGAAAGGAATAAATTAATTATTTCGTAAATCAGTGATTTTCGAAAAAAATCCTGGATCAGTCGATTTGTAATTTTAAACGACTTTTTTATTTTTGAATGATATTTTTAAATGATCATTTACAATCACTCGTATTTAATGATTATTTGTTGTAATTTTTTTACAATTACACAGATCAATTACTTAATCTGAAAGGCTAAAGAGATATTTAATAAATCATTCAAATGATGTGTTAGAAGCCACCACATTTCCTTTTAAAAATGTTATTAAAGACGTTATCACGACGTCAAAAATTTGTATCGAATTATTCCTTTCATTTGCACCAAACTGTATAACATTGGAAATTACAATATGACAACTCAAGAAACAAAAAAATTATTGGTGTTGTGATACATGCAACTCAAAATAATTTTTTTAACGCCCAGCACCTGAAAAACTATGCCATTATCGAATCGATACAGCCGTTTAAAATTTACATTTCTAACATTTTAAATGCTGTAAGCATGATATACAGTGCTGCACTTTTCACCATATTGAAAATGACACCAGTGACTTCTAGGTTCCAACAAAATTTGTATTGGAAGTTGATGATACTAGACTGCCGCGCATCTTTTTCATTGGGCGAAGTGTAAATCTATCCAAGCAGAACTTAAAAAAATGCAGGTTGCAAAAAGGCACTCAGTAAATCATAATAAGCAAGCATAAATGCATCCATTGACGTAAGAAGTCTGATGCTATACCGAAACTGCTCGTCGTGTTGAGAGAAATTGGTTGTGCGGGTAAGCTAGTAATGGGAGACTTGAACGAGTCAGGATCGCTATCCCAATGGAAAACTGCGTACATAGAAGTAGACATTCGCATATCTGTAAACAAAAGTAACAAAAATTTCTAAAACATGGAGAACGCAACTGAACTTGTGCATTAACGCTAGTAATGCGCAAACTGAGAATAAAACAATACGAGCACAAACTGGCAACGCAACGACAACAAAAATAATAATAAAAACACTACTAACCTTCACCTGAACGTTCCAAACCGCCTGCGGATGTTGCTCTTTTTTTACTACCACCATCAAGTTCCCTTTCTGACTGTCTTCTAGTGAGAGGAGCAGGTGAATATGTTATGTTTTGGGTGGAGGTTGCCCTTCTGTGTCCCCAAAACGAACCGGAGCTATCCGCCGGGCCCAACATTCGAGGAGTCGAAGATCCGAAGGCGAAAACCATAGAACTTCGTTCATTTTTCCGTTTCGCTTCTATCCTGGCTTCCCTTTCTTGGTTACGTTTTAAAATTGATTCTAACCTATCTCTCTCTGCATCGTTTATTGCCTTTTTCCTATCTTCCACCTGCTGCCGTCTTTCATCTTCCTTAAGCCTTAAGTCGTCTATACGCTGCCTTCGTTCGTTCTCTTTTTGTTCCTTAAATCGTTGAGCTGCTAGTGCCTGGTGTTTCATTTCGTCCAACTTCCTCTGCCTTTCCTCATTTTGGCGTTCCTTGAAAGTCTTTATTCTAGCTTCTTTTTCGTCTATGAGACAAGAAAAAATTTATAAAAACTAAAAATTTAAGCGTAACAAACACATTAAAAAGCAAACTATTGTGCACCTCTTTCATTGTTGAACATTTCTCTACAAGGTCATGCATGTGTTAACTAATTAAACATATTAGCTCAATTACAATTCTAATAAGCAGTGAGGTATGTTCCAAAGTGTGCTGATGTTTAAATATGGGAAATCCTTCAATGTTTTCAGTTAAATACTGCATGTTTCAAATAAAGGTCACTGCTAGTGGGAAAAATTACCAAATATGAAGCATTTTTTACAGTAGTGGAATTATAAAAACAATTGCAAAATAATTTTTTTTACCTTACACCCTACATTTTTATATACTTTAAAAGACAATTAAATTCCTGACAAAAGACCATGCTCAATTATTACTATATTAGTACACCCTTAATAAATAATGTAACTAAAATTGGCACTTTGCTATTAATCTCTACAAAAAACTATAGTATAGGTAGTTGGTAAACTCTTAAGAGGCGACGGCAATGCATTGTACATCACAGCAATGGTGTAGCTAAATGACCGCTCAAATAGTGCTGTTTTATGTTGAGGTATAGTTAGTAGCCCTCTATGCCTAAGGTTTAAATTGTGAATGTCAGTCCTAAATCTGATCTTATTGTATAAGTATGGTGGCCGCTTATCGGAAATGATTTTATGAAATAAAACAGCATTTTGGAGATGCCGTCTACTCGTCATTGATAGCCAATTGCGTCCTTTAACTTATGAGTAATGTGGTCATATTTAGAGATTCCGTATACAAAGCGGAGACAAGAATTCTGAACACGTTGAATACTATGCGTTGTATCATGGGTAATACAGGATGAGTAAACCGGGGAACAGTGAGCAAAATGTGATAACACCAGAGAGTTGCATAACATTAACTTAATTGAAGTACTCAAATAGAATTTATGGGGAAACAATAATCTCAAGTTCAAAAATGCTCTCTGAATGCACATTGTAACGTGAGGTCTAAACCTAAGGGATGTGTCAAGAATAATTACGCCTAGATTCTTACATTTATCCACAAATGGGATGGCCAGATTATTAATGTGCATTCTGGGCATTTGGGATTTTGTTAACTTATTACTAAATAACATGGCATTACACTTAGCGGGATTAAGCTGCAAAGCATGTTTTTGGCAAAAATCACGGGTAACTTTCAAGTCGTAGTTGATTTTCTCAAAAGCCTCGTGTAGTTCAGTATGACAAAATGAGTAGTAAATCTGCGTGTCGTCCGCATACATATGAATGTTACAATGCTTCAATTGTTTACACAGAGCACTTGTATAGATTAGGAACAATGTAGGACCCAATATTGAACCTTGTGGTACACCTTTAAAAACGGCTCGTGGTTCGGATATGTTGTTATTGCACTTTACCATCTGAGATCTGTGTTTTAAATAGAGAATAAGTTTATCGCACTATCCCCAAACCCAATATAATTAAATATTGCTAGTAGCATCGAATGGTTAATGGTGTCAAAAGCCTTGCTAAAATCTAACAGTGCAAGTACACAACTATTTCCAGAATCTATTGAAGATAAAATATCGTCAACGATATGTAAGAGGGCCGTACTACAGCTATGGGATGATCTAAAGCCAGACTGTGTAACTGGGATAAGAGAGTTCAGTTCTAAATGAGTGATAATTTGGGAGTTAACGACACGCTCGAGAATTTTTGAGATCGTCGGTAAGATGCTGATCGGTCTAAAATCATTCAACGTCTCGGGTGCTTTGACTTTCGGAACCGGTGTAACTAAAGCAATTTTCCACTCTTCCAGAAAAATAGAATCAGCTAAACAACAATTAACAATGTGGGTGAGGTAAGGTACAATATATGGGCAGCATAACTTCTGCCGCTAGTGTGTAAGATTATTACTGGAGATGAGTCTTGGGGCTATGGTTACGACCCGGACACCAAACAACAGTTAAACCACTGGAAAATGCCATCGTCGCACCGCGTCAAAAAGGCTCGTCAAGTAAAGTCAAATGTGAAGACAATGCTCATTTGTTTTTTCAATGCAAAAAGGATTGTGCACTCGGAATTCGTTCCAAAAGGTCAGAGCGTCACCCAGGTTTTCTACTTGGAGGTTGTCAAAAGGTTGCGCAACAGTGTGAGGCGAAAAAGGCCCAAAATGTGGCAGTCTGATGATTGGTTTTTCCACCACGACAATGCCCCAGCTAACACGGCCGTTTCTTTTCTGTGGAAAGAAACGGCATGCCTGTCTCGCCCCACCCACCCTATTTACTCGACATGGCTCTGAGTAACTTTTTTTAAATCCCACAAATGAAGAGGAACCTGAAGCGAAAGCGCCGACGCCGAGGAGGAGGTGAAGAGGGAAACGATGGCCGAAGAGATTAGACAAGTGTATTGTCGCTAACAGAGAGTACTTGAAGAAATTTTGTACAAAAGCCTCAAAAACAATTTTCTTGAAACGTACTGATAAACGTACTTCTGGAAAATATTAATATACAGGGTGTTTCTTAAGTTGAATTTTGGTTAAACAGTAGGTGCTTGTCCATCCTTAAAAGGTACATTTCTGGTCAATGTATTTAGTTCTAATCTTATTTACGAAATGACGACAGCTCATAAATTGTTACATCCAATATAAGATATGATACTTAAACGGATAAGTTGGGTCAAAACTTTTACAGATAATAACTTTTTTATAAGTACATAAATATGAGTCATAACATCAAAAAATTCCTGCTGGTGATAATCTCAATTACGAAATATGAGCGCATTTTTATCAAATTCCTTTGTCCACAAGTCTTTACAATTAGAACGCATAAAATTTATAAATGTAGATATTTTGGTACTGTTCCAAGTTGCATAAAAGAATATTTCGATGACGTACCTACCACTAGAATTCCTCTACGGATCGTTTAATGCTCAATACAAAATGTCTCAAAAATATAATAGTTTTGGTACTTATGGAACTGCCCATAAAAAATAATTTCACTAACTTCTGGCAATTTCCCAATATTTGTTTGTTCCAATTTGTAAATTTTAAGGAGTATTTAAAATATAGGTTGCTTAGATTGTAGATGGAATTCAACAGCCTATTATTTGTAAAAGATCCTGGCACTCGATAATATGCACCTAAAACATTTTCGTATACTATTTACGAAACATTTGTGCTACTCTGCATACCTACAAAAAAAGAAAAATTACATAAATGTCATTACTATTATTAAATTCGCGCGGTATAACCATTTTTCATTTGCCATGTGATCGGCCGCCTGCGTCAGCAACTACAAAAAACGACTCTATTTCTTTCAGATTAATTTTTATATTGAATCATCACCACAGAACCTAACTCACGTTAAGCTAAAACGCATAAATCTCCGTACAATCTGCGCATGCGAAAGAAACGTCAAAGTTGCAATTTGTTATTATTTAAAATTTAGGTTAGGTTAATGTGAAAAACGCAATAAATTGTTTTCATCACAGGCTTAAAGAATAAACATATTCGTAATGTACATTTATACTCGAGACTTTTGAGGTTTTTATACCCCTCCCATGGATTGCGAATTGCGTCGTGAATGCGGTCGATCGTTTGCGTTTCACTTTTTTTTCCAATGCAATTCACTTTGTTTTGAAAGGATGATTCAAATTCGAGGGCCACCATGGGGATTTGAGAAACTGTAAAAGATAGATAATTATGGCACGGTTGCTATTTTGATGTTTAACAAAATGCCGTTTTGAAACTGAAAAAATTCCCACTCCTTTTGGACATTATTCGCACAAAAATAAAATAAATAAAACACATTATTATAGCCACTTTTTTCCCTCTACATTTACTACAAGATACCAGTTTTAAATTTTAAATCTGACGTTTCGTCTCAGATTAACCATCATCAACTTTGTTTTTTCTTATCGAAGCCATTTTTACTTTTTCTGTCCTAATGAGTAGTAGGTATCTTCTTTTTTCGTGTATTGACTATTGGAATTACTTTGTGGAATTCAATTCTAGCACTTATAAAAAATGTATCTGTTAGAACCAAGGGAATTGCTCTAGCCCACGTAATAATTCGTTTCCGCATTTTTACCTTGAATGGCTTTTAGAATATTTTCTACACTTTTAAGAGTTAATCAAAGAGGGTTCTGTGATATCTGTGTGTTGCCAATCAAATAAATAGTTTTAAAATGTGTTCAGGATGACGGAAGAAGCCATTCCTCTGAACCGGATAAGTTATGTTTTTCAATTTTTGCGGTAAATACCGTGACAAAAAGTTGTTTGACAGAAATTATTAGGTTCATTAATGCAAGATGATTTGGAATCATGGGACGTCGGAAGCGAGTACCGACAAAGGGAATGTGGTAGCCACTGATAAGATCTTACTGATGGCTGAATCAAAACTTTAAACGTGAATTACGGGGGGGACATGGGTACCGATAAAGGAAATGCGGTTTCCCCCGACAAGATCTTACTGATAGTGGAGTCAAAACTGGCTAATAAAATACTGATCTGCCACACAAAAGTCCCTTCGATCTCACACGAAGACGTTGATAATTTTATGTGTATTACGAGTAATAGGAAAATACTTTCAAAAACCAAAATTGTTGTGAGGTAAAAGAGTACTTTTCCTTGCGGCGGAAAAATGGCAAACCATTTTTACCTAAAAATGGTATCTATACGTTTACCACTATTTTCCTGCGATTACGAGAAAAATTACCAAATGTCCTTAACACTGCATACTCTCCATCCGCCTCTTTAATAATGCATTGATGCACGATTCCTATAATCTGAATTACATCAGAGCACCTTGTATTTTATTATTATAATCCAAAACCTCTTTACCCCAAGGTTTCATACTAATCATCCTTTCTGAGATATTGAACAAGAACTAGGTATGTAGAGTTGAAAAATCCAAGATGGCTACAAAGCCACGATTTAAGGGATGTTCGCTCTTTTTTAAACTCAAAATGGCCGTTGCGCACTATAATGGATGGGTTTGAACCTACGAGCAAAAATTAAGAAAAGAGAATGTAACGGTGGTGGGAAATAGCACGGGACGGAAGTCGCCATCACATTACCTCCTTTGCGCTGGTGGGTTGTATTGCCTTGATTTGTGATAAAACAGAAGAGACGATGTCAGTCTATTTTATTTCGCCACTGCCAATGGTGACGCGTTTCCCCCACTCTTATAACCTCTATTTTATCCATTTCAGTCACGTGCCCTTTTAATGCAGCTCCTTTCCTCTTAATTTTTACTCGTAGGTTTCTTGACAACTTACAAAGCCGTCTTCAGCAGATCTTGTTCAATCTTGCAAGTAAGTTACAGAAGGGTGCCTACTAAACAGAGATTATGTGTTAGGTGATTCACAAACCACAATAATTACCAGAATAACAGACGAGTGTCAAGTGTTTCTGCTATGGTTTAGTTGCATGTTGCATCTTACTGTTAATTGTAGTGTTAAAAAGTTATTTCAAAATAAAAACAATCACTCAAAATCACTAGTTATAAATAAATTGTATAAAAAATTAATCAGGTTTTAAATTGTTAGTTAAGAGTTCTAAATTGCACACGTTTTACCTTCCACATTACTAGAATCTGATCCCAAATGAGCAAACCAATGCATTGTACCTGGAACACAACAGCGTCATTGTCATCACACGTATAACATTTCTTTGGAAAGTCAAATTTATTGCTACTTTTTCGATAATATGAATTTGCATGTCTTGGCGCATGGTTCATAAATAATAATTTTGACATTTTGGGCTAGAATCAACGCATGGCCAAGATTTTTCTTGGCACTTGGCATCGCTCAAAACGATTGGGTTTTACGTTATTTTGCTTTGAGAATTGAGTTACGATCGAATATTGTATGACATGTACACTTGCAATGCAAAAATGACGACAACAAATTGACATATTCAACCAAAAATTGTCCATCCTATATATCAATAAATACGAAACCAGTTAACCAAACCAAGTGTTAAACAATCCTCGAACGTAATTAAGGAAGAGTGTAAGAGACGACGGACAACACATTCCCTACAAAATTTAAATGGTATATCGTACATCTAACGTGCATTGATTAACTACTTTATTTTAAATTACTCACCATGTGGGTAATACAAGCTATTACATTTAGGTCAATTCAATCTATTTAATTATTAATAGGGTTTTACAATAAATTTTTGTATTCGTTAATGATAAGAACTGTACTGGTTTTGAATTAGTTACTACTTTCTATTTCCAGCTGATGGAGCTTTTTGTCATATAGTGATTAATTGTTGCGATTACCGTTAGCAAAGTTTTACAAGGCACAATATGCGATAGAAAAGATAATGCATAATAGTTTTATTGTATTGCCTTTTATGGTCCTTCGGTGCATAATAAGAGGACTTTTTAAAATTTCCTGCTATTACGTTTCATCAAGTTTTTCTACTCGTTTATCCTTCAAGAAAGAAGTTGCGAATTTCAAACAAGATTTTATTATAGCCCTTTGTGAGTAAATATAAGCAAACATTATGCCATAAATTTGTATACCTACAGAGTAACAATTAAGTCGAGTAGAAAAAGCATTTCTTCCAAATACACCAAAGGTCTCAAATATTTCGGTCTCTAAAGTACCTATCGCCAATCTTTGGAAAAACTCATGAATTCTCGCTAAAACTCAAATATGGACGGGGAAAGTGTTAAAATCAACACGTAAATAAGGGATTAAGCTGTAGTATTAGCGCTAGTGACTAAAGTTATTTTGCATATCTGATCTTCGGCACGTATCACATTTTTTAGCGCATATTTTAAAAAAATACGCTGTTATATTCGTTATGGCTGGCTGCCTGGCTTGCTGTCCGGCTGAGATCTCAGCAATTAGAAGAGTCAGAGAGTTCAAATTTTCACTAAAAGCTTTCTGATATCGCCTAGATGTGCAGGCTCTAGTCTATTGTAAGTAAAATTACTAGTGAAATCGATGATTTTAAACTTTGCTAAAAGATACTGATCTGGATTACAAAAAATGCGCTTTCATCATGCACATGCTGATTTACAACTTGTTTTTCTTCGGAAGGGTACACGCCCAAATTTTAAATGCATCGGCACACATTTTTAAAATCATGTCTAGGATTACTTTTAATTTAATGGCACGCACTTTTTTGACAGTATCCTTTTGTTTTAGTTCAATCAAATCTAAATAAGAAAAAAAATGATAACTTTTAGACTCAGTACCAAGATCTCAAACAGTCCGGGGGCTTTTCCTCAAATTTCTCCAGAAAAATACCTTCTCAGCATCATAAATCTAACTCTCATAAATGTGTTCAGGTGTATCCCGTATTACTTGCGTCTTGGAGACGAGACCCGTTTTTCAGATTTTTTTGTCATTCTTGAACCAATACAGTAAATTATTGTTAACTAAGGCACCAAAAACTAGAATCAAGTGGATACCCATAAAGGGAAGATGAGGGGGTCTAAACCAAGTTAAGTTTTCAAGAAACTAATTTGTTGCCATAGTTGGCACTACAAGTGAGGGATTTATAATGAAGTGAAATCTGCAACAAAGTATTGGAAGTATTGGGGGGGGGGGGGGGATATGTTGAGCAAATTTATTTTATGCAAAAGAATGATTTCATAAACCTTGCTGGGTATTAAAGAACAACCCAATTTTTAATATGGTATTGCATAAAGTACTACTGAAGACGGCGATTACGTTAAGTGGAAATATGTAATTTTTGTGTAAATCCGAATAGGAGCTTTTCAGTCTCTTTATAATACATTTTAATCGGGCACGGTTTTATAAAGTACATCAATAACAGACCCATGCAATCTTCCTGGATCTAGAACACTCTGTATTTTTTGTAGTAATTGACGTTTAGAATCAGACATCAACATTTCAACCCTAAAATAACATTTATAAGAATCGGATAATTCATGACAGTAAAAAAAATTCAAAATCCCTCATTTTGTTTCATGAGTTAGCTTTTTAAAGCAATAAAATTTGATCGACTTTGAAGTCAAGCTCGGAATTTTTTCGCACGCCAATTTAAGAGCGCAATCTTTGGGTACAACTATTTTTGAAAAATGTACCAAATCGGAAAGAACATCCTAGGAAAGGCCCTTCTGCGTTGATGGGAAAAAAAGAAATACAAGTATTGGTACTTTTGGGGGTACCCAAATAAACCACTTTCGACCTGGCTTATTTAGAAAAAAATGTTTTGGTCACCTCTATCAACAAATGTTTATATACTCGCCTGTTAAACCCATTACTATTTTTACTGCACTAATTCACGTAATATAACAAACAAATCAATTACATTTACCCAATATCGCATTCGTCACATCGATCAGTCATTTTTTTATTCTCAATTTTAGTCGTTCCCAATACAGAAATACTAAACTACGATTTGGTCCAAGTTACATCGAGAAGATGACATTTATCAGAAGGCCGTGAAAAAATTCGTATGTGAAAGAGTTCTAAAAGAAAAATTGTTTGGTTTTTTGTAGTGAAAACCCCACCGCTGATTTGACTACTCTTCGCTAGGAGTTTAATCCTCAGAGATTGAAAATCATGTGGGTACAACTAATGAAAGACGTGCACAGCAATAGTTCCCAATAGACACTCACCCCTATTGGCTGATGAAGGACGGGACCCAGCTGCAACAAATAAAAATTGTTAGAAACAAAGTAATCGCGCTAAATATTTAAGATTCTTTTGCAATGCGAAAGAATTAGGTAATAACTAATGAGGAAACACGCCTCTCTGCCCCCCCGCCTTTGTACAGGTACATTCCAATAGCGTCCTTGGCACTAACTTACCATATACTTAAAAAAACGTCATGATCCAAATTCGTACTCGATCATGCATCCTTTCAGGAAAATGAATAAAATTGATTACTAACATACAAGTAACTGTCGTGTCCAGCAAAATGAATCATTTACATAATCTAATCGAAACGCATTAAATCATGCGGATTTTCCTATGATATGAAAATTTATTTCGTTCAAGGAGACGCCTAAAACTGTATAAGTTTGGGAATCGTTGTGGAACGGCAAAAATTTTTTTGATGGGGCAGGATTTTTGATTTTGGAAACGTTTCGCTCACCTGTACTGCAAGGCAGAATAATTTTTTTTAAATTCGCCGCACGTAGCCTATCCTGTTTGGCAATGTTTTCGTGAGGCAAAGACGTGAGAAGGATGTTGCGAAGATGCTCAAGTGAGGTGCTTGGTATTCCGTAACACAGACGTGCTTCTGGACCCATAACGTAACACTCTCAATCATCGATTCACTTTAATTCAACACGCGCCAACCGAATAAACTATCAGTGATTAGTAAACTTAACTTTTAAAGTGTTTGACGACACGATTCTGCGCAAACAACTTGAGAACCTTGGACAAACATAAATTTCTTTATTGTTATTGACACATTACAACATTATCCCTTTCAACGACACAACGTGCTCGAATCACAAGTTTGGTCTGGTCGAAAGGTTTTCAAAATAAGCGGTCATCTCACAAGGAAGTTGCGTGTAAATAATAATTACGTACCAATGTTTAAATAAAAAAATGAACGGTAATTATGTTAACGAACACTTTCCCATTTTCATTTTCCTCGCGTTTGTGTAACTGTTAATTTGTTGTTAGTTCAAGCAGAATTACTTCTACGCATCCAAGCATACGTCATTAGCTATTACACCTGAACGCGCGTACAAATATGTCGTCTGTCCACCTGAGGGTTGAGATCTTAAGAGGGACCCTCCTACGCGACTACATTTCAGCTGCTTGAAGAAGTATTTTTAATGAACAATAATTAAGATCGATCAGTACCACATAACCCAAATTTATATGTTTAATATTAAATTAATTATTTAGCCACATGTAAATATTATGATTTCATTTGTTTTGAAATACAATGCCCAATATTGACAATATACCTACATATCCAGCAAAATGTGTAGCATCTAGACCCCTCGTATAGTAGAGTGCTCGTTGCAAAGAAGTCGTCTAGAAATGACTTCCGTGGGGGTTTTGGTGTCACAAGCTGAAATTCACAAAAAATGAAAGGTCATCATATACTGATTCTAAATGTCAAGGCCGTCCAAAATCGGTCCATGCATTAGGGCACAAAACGCGAAAAACGAGTTAAGCACATGTACGGAAAGACGAAAAAATAACGAATTTTTTGGTATATAAATCAAAATTTTCTTTGTACAGTGAAAGTAATAATAAATTATCAAACGTTTTCAATTACATTGGGTCTTACGGAAGAATTAAACTTCAAACGCGATTATCTCAGTTCGATATCCCTAAAAATTTGACAAATTTTGAGCAACTTTTGCGTTTACATCGTATTATTTAATAAACGGAAGCCTATATCAAAAAGTTTTACTCTTAAAAAAAGTTTCGCTTATCGTTTATCTTTACATTGCACTGAGAATTATAATTTTATGTGCAATAGTAACCAAAATATGTAATTAAAAGTAAAACAACGAACTTTTTACTCACTTACAAACGAAGCGCTTTCGCTCCGGTGAATACAATCCATCTCTACATTTCCCGTAGCTCCATTTCGCTCTTACTCATAGGTACGTTCTCGACACGGGTATACCAAAGCTTTGCCAATATAATTGATACAGATAATTATTAATTACATAAATCAATGAATGTGAAACTCAAAAAGAGACCAAACCATAATTTTAAGAAACATAAAAAAAATTGTAGATACAGAACATCGGTCATCGCCTTATACTTACAACCCCAGGTAACTTTTTAAATGTGTCATACTAAATGATATGCACTTAATAACAAAACAATAATACCCTAAACTAACACGTAGCAGTAATGTGATTTCTTTTCCTAGGTAAGTGCATTAAAAGAATGACAAATAGAAAAAAATTGATTCCATTTATTTACAACCTTTTCGTCAACTGAGCATTCAGAATCGCCGTGCTCTTAGATGTGATGTCAGTAGAATTTTGCACGATCTTTGGACCATGCTGGGGCATAACTTACCCTTTATATATTCAGTGAGAATTTAGAACAGTTAAATTGTTAGGAATTGGCCGCAATGTGATGAAAATGGGCAAAAGTTCGCTTTTTCTACTAATATAAGTACTATTCATTGTGGGGGGCAATTTTGGACAGGGTGCCATATTTTGATTTAAAAACACACCCTTAAACAGTGAGTATTCTGTTGGTGGCAACTTATGGCTAACTTTTGTCCATTTTCATCACATTGCGGCCAATTCCTAACAATTTAACTGTTCTAAATTCTCACTGAATGTATAAAGGGTAAGTTATGCCCCAGCATGGTCCAAAGATCGTGCAAAATTCTACTGACATCACATCTAAGAGCACGGCGATTCTGAATGCTCAGTTGACGAAAAGGTTGTAAATAAATGGAATCAAATTTTTTCTATTTGTCATTCTTTTAATGCACTTACCTAGGAAAAGAAATCACATTACTGCTACGTGTTAGTTTAGGGTATTATTGTTTTGTTATTAAGTGCATATCATTTAGTATGACACATTTAAAAAGTTACCTGGGGTTGTAAGTATAAGGCGATGTTCTGTATCTACAATTTTTTTTATGTTTCTTAAAATTATGGTTTGGTCTCTTTTTGAGTTTCACATTCATTGATTTATGTAATTAATAATTATCTGTATCAATTATATTGGCAAAGCTTTGGTATACCCGTGTCGAGAACGTACCTATGAGTAAGAGCGAAATTTTGCTACGGGAAATGTAGAGATGGATTGTATTCACCGGAGCGAAAGCGCTTCGTTTGTAAGTGAGTAAAAAGTTCGTTGTTTTACTTTTAATTACATATTTTGGTTACTATTGCACGTAAAATTATAATTCTCAGTGCAATGTAAAGATAAACGATAAGCGAAACTTTTTTTAAGAGTAAAACTTTTTGATATAGGCTTCCGTTTATTAAATAATACGATGTAAACGCAAAAGTTGCATTTTTAGGGATATCGAACTGAGATAATCGCGTTTGAAGTTTAATTCTTCCGTAAAACCCAATGTAATTGGAAACGTTTGATAATTTATTATTACTTTCACTGTACAAAGAAAATTTTGATTTCTATACGAAAAAATTCGTTATTTTTTCTTCTTTCCGTACATGTGCTTAACTCGTTTTTTGCGTTTTGTGCCCTAATGCATGGACCGATTTTGGACGGCCTTGACATTTAGAATCAGTATATGATGACCTTTCATTTTTTGTGAATTTCAGCTTGTGACACCAAAACCCCCACGGAAGTCATAATTTCTGCCACGGAGCACTCTACTAGTATCATAATTCCTTTACCATAAATGATACCGAAAAAAGTACACAATTACCGTCGTCATGTTTCTAAAATATTTTTGACCGCACCAGGGGCATCATTACAGTATTCCAGTAGCGTATTTTTTGTAATGCAACTCCCTATACTTTATTGCAGATTTGGGAATTACTTGCATTTCGCTGTTATAACCTTTTTTCCTCCAAATTCGATAGTTTTTCAATTTTTAACTTCAACTAAATCGCGCCGGCAACCAAGTTTTAAATTGAGGCATGGGCTGAGATCTCTTCCACTGCCACATAATTTTTTTAGGTACTTTATCGAAAAATGAAATTTTTGGTTGACCTTTGCGCCAAATGTAACTTTTTTTTAAATTTCAAATCCCCCCCCCCCCACACACACACACACACAAACAAATAGCTCTGGATAGCCGAAATTACAAAATTTCAGAGAAAAAACAACAAGCTAAAATAAATGTTCGAAATGGCGACCTTCCCATTGGTGGCATAACCGCGACCTGGACCGCAGGCCCTAGACATCGCCCTGAAGAGCCGTATGAATCTCTCTCGCTTGTTCTCGGCAGTACTTGGCACCGTCTTATGCACCTCATCCTTGATGTAGTCGCAGAGGAAGAAATCAACGGGAGTGAGGTATGGCGATCTCGGCGGCCACCTTATTGGCCTCCCATGAGTCCGGAAAGTTTTCATCAAGATTCGGCTGCAGGAGCTCCATCGTGTTAGAAAACCATTTGTTGTCGAACGGCTACGACATTGTATGAGAGTTCCACGAATCGCCACGACGAAGGAATAGAAGAAGTAAGGACCCAGAAGGTGTAGACCCAGTATGGCATTCGGGTTTTCATCGGCGTATAATGGGAGTTGTGATTGACTGCGCCATTTTTATGGAACGTCGATTCATCCGTAAATAACACGCGTGTAAGATAGGGTTCCTCCAGGCCCGTATGCAGAAATCTTGTCTTGAGATGCAATTCCTGGTGAAGTTGAATCTGGAACGGATAGAACTTGCATACTTTTGAAGAGTACGATGCACAGAACGCATTGAAACATCCGCGTTCCTACTAATTTCACGCACACTAAATGAGGATTATCAACAGAGAACTTGCAATTACTTATCTTCCTTCAAAAATGGCTTCCGCTTAACTCTCATTGCTCGTTTTACACTTCTAGTAGTTGTAAATCTATCCAACACCTTTTAAGACGTGTACGTGGTGTTGTTTGTATCGGTAGAAATGTTATAGGTAGTTTCGGCTATCCAGAGAAATTTACATATTTTACAAATATGACATTTAAAAGTACAGTAAATAAGTGGTATGGTTTGCATTTTGTCCGTCCATGAATTATTTCCCTAGATTTTTGGAAAGTAAACAACTACTACCTCGTCCTTCAGCAACCCTTTTTGGTTCAAATATGAAATTTGGAAGCATTTCAAGAATGCTGTATCTTTCATAGTTTTAAAAGCATGGTCTCATCTAGGCTGACTTGCTGTTTTAATTAGTGTGATCCATCAGAATATACCTAAAATTCATATTAATTGGGGAGTTCACTATTTTTCGGTCTGCTAAACGTAACTGCGCTATTTTTTTTTAAATTAAAAACCCAATTTGTTTTAAACGTACCTACTTGCATGTTTACTTCCCATTTTAACCTTGAAGTATGTAAACGAACTGTTGTGCAACATCAATGCGAGTCCCTATAAAATTTCTCACAAAAATTATTGCAATTTTAATATCGGAATACAATTAATGCGTGACCATTAAATTTTTAGGATTAATTACAACCAAATTGTTTTTATTTCTTATACATGCATCCAGGGCCGCTTCTAACCGCAGAATCCTTGTCGACTAATGCAAAAACTAATATTTTGTGTCAACCTGCCCAAATATAGGTAGCGATCTGAACGTGTTGGCTCAAAGCTACGTTATCAACGCTTTCAGAACGGCGACTACTGAACACCATTATTCCTAAAAACTAATGAATGTTCTCATGAACAATAAACTGAAAATGATTGTAAAATGGACCCATGAGGAACACCATGTAAAAAAGAATTACGGAAATGTTTCAAAGTACTTCTCACAATCCTAGAAACCGTCCAAACCTAAGCTTTTACTTAGGAACTTTAGAAAGTTGTGATTTGAAACGGTATTATTTTTGTCAAAATTTAATTAACAATTTAGTAAATGTTTTATCAACAATAAGAACTTTCTCATTAAAAATTATGACCTCAATCACGTTTTGCCAAAAATATTACCTGCATTGTAATAACTTTCATAACCTAAATATTTCGCGACAATTATTTGGATTTAGAAGATCAACATATTGATCCTTGGAGCTTCGCAGATGTAGGTATATACAATTCTTCCACGGAGTGCAAGCATAAATGACACTGTTTTTCTAATGACCAATAAAGTGTAAAGTAGAATGTTGCGATCATCAACTGTAAAAAATTGAGCAACTGCTATAAAGTTGTTATTTAGGTAGCTAATAATAAATCAAATCTAATTACAAAATTAAACTTCTACCCAAGGGTAACCGTTGTGCTCCAAATGGTGCACATTTAACTTAATAATTGCAATGCTTTTCAGATTCATTTTTATTAGAGAAATTTGCCGCACGACTGTTAAGGTAATATCACACTTGAAAAGGGACCAAATTCACCAATTCGGTCTAAGTGAAGTCTTAAAATAGTATATATCAAAGGGACAAAAATGTGACCAGGAAAAAATCAAATTGTTTTTTTACAAAAATTGGGAAAGCGTTTGAAGAATTATTGAAGTGTAATTGGCGTCATTGCGTGAAAAGTAGTGAGAGTGAGTTATATCAAAGATGAAGCAACAAGATGAAGATTATGTTACAATCCAAGATAGATGTACCCACACATTTCACCTCCATTGCATTTAATTCTACCCCGATTTCACAGAATCGATAGTCCATCCTAATACCATACAAACGCTTAGGGAATATTTTCATTATTATTGAAAATAATTAAATTAACTGGCTTAAATCGCCAATTTTGTGCTTGTTCTGCACATGCGCAAATCTATTTCATATAGTACCTATATCCAGTAGATGCACTTTGACGAGAACTATCTTGGTAAATAAAAAAGTTTCACCCATCCTGCGTGTTGAAACCTATTAAATAAGAAACAACCGCAAATTTTTATAACGTCCGAATACTGAGATCTCAAACCTTCGGACGGATGGACGAAACTCACGCAAATAGAGGCTGAGAAATACGTACGATGGCCGCAAAAGTCATCATTTTTGAGTCTATGAGAACACTAAAAAGCTTCTATTTCGCCTTAGAAGTCTTTAAACATCTTTAAAAACCTTTCGTAGTCATTGAGAGCGCTTTTAATCGGTTTATCGATCGATCATCTTTTACAACATACTATACTATTCACTATTCTATACTAAGTACAATACACCAAAAACCGAATCAATCTTTTCATATTAAAAACAATTCTTAGTCCATATGTCATCACAAATACTGAACCTTTATAACAAAACTCGAAAAATTCAGGCAAATTAAAGAAAACTCGTTCAAAAATTCAAAAATAAGCATGAAGATTCAAAACTTTCACAAAAAGTCAAAAACCGAAAACATTCACGAAAATGCAGAAAATTACATGGCGCGGATCTTAAAATTTGATACCCTCGTTGATACCCGAGCAATGAAGAACTTTACCGAGAAAACTGCACGTAACCTCGTGAAATCGAGAGTTGGCCGACTAAAAATTAGTATAAACTGGAAATTTCGCAATGTTCTCGAGAATGTATGGGAAATATTCGCTTAAATTCCCGGTATTCTCAAATAGTTCCGGAAATATTGCAAAATTCGCTAGGAAATGTTCACGCCCCTGATTTACTTAATAAATTTAATTTTTACGACAGGGGAGTTTCCAAAACACGGTAAAATTGCGAAAATCAAACCATTGCATAAAAGTAAAACAAAAAAGGATGTATGTAATTACAGACCGATATCGATACTTAACACCTTGTCAAAAATAGTCGAATCACTATTAAAGAACAGATTGATTTCGTACTTCGAATCTCACCATTTATTTAATAATTCTCAACACGGGTACAGAGCTGGAAAATCGACGAACACGGCACTACAAAGCATGCTAAAGTTTGTTTACAATTTCCATAACAAGGGTAAAATTGTAGCATCGATAAATTGCGATCTCTCCAAGGCTTTTGACTTGGTAGATCCGGAATTACTGCTGTCAAAACTCCGTGCGCACGGAATTAGAGGCGTACCGTTAAATTTATTAAAATCGTTTGTTAGTGACAGATATCAATATGTTGTAATTGACAAAGTCTATAGTTCGGGACAAATAGTTGAAGTAAAGTCACAAGTACGACCTGTGAATTATGGTGTGCCACAAGGCTCCATTCTCGGTCCTATTTTATTTATCATATACATGAATGATTTGCCAAATAATTTAATAGATACGTGTCACATTTGTACTTATGCAGATGATACTAGTGTAACTATTGCCTGCAGTCAAAACGACTTAAAATTCACCTTAAACAAATCTTTGGCACAACTAATCAACTGGTTTAATGCAAACAAACTTTTAATTAACGTTGAGAAAACTAATGTACTTGTCTATAAGAAAAATTCAACTTCTGTTATTTCAAACATATCCTACGAATCGACAATAATCGGAACAAGTAATTCCTGTAACTTTCTCGGAGTTATATTAGACCGAAATCTCAACTGGAAGGAACACATTGAACAACTACAATCAAAATTACACCAATCAATTTTTGCGCTCTCGCGCTGTAGACAGTTCTGCAATAAAGATACGCTAATCAAAGTGTACTATGCTCTTTTTGAAGCGAAAATGAGATACGGAATCCTACTGTGGGGAAATACCAATAAAAATTTAATTAGCGACATTTTCAAAACTCAAAAACGGGCGCTTCGGACAATATTCTCGCTACAGCGAATGGAAACCTGTAAGCCGTACTTTCAACAGTTCCGCATTCCTACTCTGTATAGTTTGTATATTATTGAATCTTTGTGTTATGTTTTTAAAAATAAGGCATTATTCTCCTTTAATTCCGATTACCGCAAATATAATACAAGATCAAAAAATAATTTTGCAATAACCGCCTCCAAAAGTAAAGTGTATGACACATCACATCTACAAATGGGTCTACGATTTTACAATGCTCTCCCTAGAAATATCAAATCTATATCGGCATTCGTCCCATTTAAAAATAAAATTCGGAAAATACTTAACACAATGGCACCATATTCACTGGAAGACTTCTTCACAAATATAAATTGTTTAATTTATATCATAGTCTATTTAAAATTTATCTTTACATTTAATATTGTTATGTTGTTGTTTGTTTGATCTATATTATAGTCTATTTACATTTTATCTTTATACATTTATATGAAGTTGTAATTGTTCCAATGTTATACCACAAAAGTGGTTCAATAAACGATCTCTCTCTCTCTCTCTCTCTCACGCCTCGCAACATTTTTCACGAGTTTGTTTTCTTGTATTCTTGTGTATGTTTTCTTCCAAGAGGTTACCACCTTTGCTCAATGCGCATAATTTGGATAGCATCGCATTTTTACATGGTACCGCCATTTCAAGTTTCGAGACATCACATGATATTGTTTCACTAGCCTACATACAAATTAATTACCTCTGAAGAGTTGAGTTACTGTTCCTGATTTGTAACTGCAAATATTATCTGCTGATTACCTTTTGGAGAATATTGCTATTGTGAATTGCTTCGATGCTTCTGATTTTACGCACATTACCCTTTGTCGTTACGCAGAATACATCTTTCGACACTCCGATTTTACGAAGAATTTGCTCGTGTTAGTGTAATTACGTTTCAATCCTTCAGAGTAGTTTGGTTATACCTACGAAGATATTTAGTTACCTGTGTTTTATAAATTAGTTTTTGAAGTTACAGTTACACTGATTTCTGTACGTTACCGATTTGTTTTGAAGTTAAAAAATGTAATGAGTTTCACCATGTAAATTGTACGAAAAAACCTGCCCATGTGCATTCCGAGATTGGGACCCAATTAGACGTTCTTAAAGAAAAAACTGAAAAATTAAATATTTGTAATTACGTATTTTTTATTTCGATAGAACAATGGCAACATAAAATTCAAACTGACGGCTACAGACATATGAATAGCAAATTTGTTTATTAAATGAAAGCCAGATTGAATTTTTTCATGATTAAAGAAGTTTTTTTTTCTCTTTGCAACCATCTAATACCAATGCAACTAAGTATTTTTTAAACATTTTAATCAAGTAGGGTTTCAAAGAGAATAAAAAAAATTTTAATTATATAAAAATTGCATACGGTGGCAACTAATAAAAAAGTTATTAATTTTACTCTGGTACCATTTTTGAGTTTGTCCTATGTAAATACGAAAGTTTCGTCTAAAAACTTCCTGTCATACATTTTACAATGAAATTATTTTTTTTAAATCGGCCGTTTTCAGTCTATATCTAAAAACTGATCTGAACTTAGAATTTTCTCAACAGCATTTACACAAGCCTGCAAAAAAAATAAATAAAAATAATAACATAGTTAATCGGATCTGGAACGTCATGTAGATTGTAGTCATTTTTATAATACAAGGTATAAGCCACATTAAAAATTTGGTGCATGTACTACTCGCGGGAGTGCCAAGTCTTTACCGGTCTCCACTATTACCCAAGAGAGGTAATTTTGCGTTACCGACCGCCGATACTAATCTTTGATTTCCTAGCTCGAGACATTGACACACAAAAATTGATTCCTCAATTTAATTCATACAATAACCTAAAGCAATGGTATAATCAATACGAAAGTTGCGATTTACTTATATGCATTCAACAGAATGCAACAATAATCTGCAACAATTAAGAATGTAGGTTAATTAACAATAAGTTTTGTTAAAATTTAGGTTTAGAAAATGATGATTAATATTACATTTGTATAAAGTAGCGCTCGAGTTCATTGTCGACCCTCCCTATAATAAACAACCATTAAGTTTAGGTAAAATATCCATCCACCAAATTATGCATGAGCAATTAACGTAATTTGCAAATTAGTTACGCCCTGTTCTATATTTTTGTGCGCCGCCCTAAAAAAGAATGCTCACGGAATTTGTTACGTAAACGTGAAAATCTACGAGATGGATTAAGTGGTAGAGTAGACATGAAATAAATCGAGAAAGTGTATTAAATAATTTGTATCGGTGATGAGATGAAGAGAACAGCTTTAACATATGCACTTTCTTAATAATTTCTCCCGTTCCGCACAGATGCAAACGTCTACGTGATGTTTGAATTATTGGTTGGTCCACGCAAAGCGAGTAATTGGCCAAAAATTAAATACATAATTACTTTTACATTTTCGTGTTTTACATATGAGCAATCTTACAGTAAGTATTAGAAAGTATGCCATAAACAATTGACAGTTACGGTGTAAACGGCAATGAGCAAAAAACCGATTGATAGACTTCCTGTCATATTATTTTTGGACAAATTGAAATTTATCGTGCAATCGCACGAAGAAAAACGCATACGCAACCAAGAACCGTTTCAGAATCATCAAACAAGAAAAAGGCGTTAAATTTGACCATACGAAATTTATTTATGACAAAGCGCAAATTTAAAAGTTAAAGAGTGAGTCACTCAATTAAAAAATGCAGCAACGGGGAACTTAGAATTGTTAGCGCAAAAACCGTATTTCCACAAGTTAATAAATATAATTATTTCCACAATTTCACCTTGAAGTTAAGTACTGAGGTTTACACTCTAAGCCTTTTAATTACTGTTGGTAGGTACTCGGTGCACAACCTTTCAATGTTCTAGTAATTTACACCCGATTGTGCAGCAATTAGAATTTTTGTTACAAGGCCAGCGCTAAAACAGTGATCCAAGATTCGACCGATTCCATACTAAGATTTTTACGTCGCTTTTAAGAAATGTTCCACTGTCGATCTTACATGTAATGCTTAAGCTTATAACGTGCAGCAAACATGGAATTAAAAAGAAAAGAAAATTTAATAGATACTTCAACAGCAAAGCCATGATTTCAACAACATTCAAATTGTTTGCTGATGATTACAGATTAGCTGTCGAAACCCGTTCGGACCATCACTAAAAATAGTCTGCTCGCATACACGAGCCAAATAGGCTTGCACCAAAGTTTCTCAAAAAATGTTTCAATTCATCAATACAGTAGGTACCTACATAATATGCATGGTCCGCAAATGCATTCTTACTGGTTGTTAAAATTGAAAGTATTAAAGTCTCGCATCCATGCGGCTTCTCATATTACCTACTGTACATTTATTATTGGTTTTATTGGTTCGCTACGTGTATCGGCCAATGTATAAGGTGTAAAAATTAAATATGGCAACAAAACGGAGTGCTAGGTCTTTGAGTATGCTCTTTCTCATATTGCAATTTAATTCCATTTTTAAGATCCGAACCCCAAACGGAACGGGTATATCCAAAAACCTGGAAACGCAAGCTTCGTCATTCTATCTGTTTTATCTGTACGGGTTACCCAAAAAAACATAAAAATAGAAACGCATTTTTCCGGCTTTTGGGGGTGTAACTTACGCGACACTTTTTATTTGAAAAAAATACTTGTTTACCCACCCAGTTTTGATATACGTAAATGTCACACGCTGTATAGTTAACATATCGGCAGCCGATACCGGTATTAGTAAAGTAGGCTACTCCTATAAAAAATAAATTTCAAAAATAAAGCAAAATGAAAAATTTAGCCACATTTGAAAATGACGAAAGTACATTTTGCATAGTATCTTGTACGGGGGTCCCAGTTTATGAATCTGTAGAAATAATGAGAACCGGTTTTTAATTTTTCCGTCCACACCAGAATTCGAACAAGTCGTAATTGTTTGAATTATGTTGCTATTTTTCTTTTTATTGCAGCTAACAGAATTTCATCTTCATCTGTTTACGAGATATTCACGATTTTGGGATAAACCCACCTTTTTTCATGGGTATGGAAAACTTTACCATCGTAGAGCTGCGAAAATTTTAATAATCAAAATAAAAAAAAAAACATCATACGATAAACAAATTTGGAGAAAATCGTCAAAAACGGAAAAAGCAATTTTTTGATATACACGTTTTTGGACTCTCCGACCCCAACGCACGCGCACGGTGCAGTTTTAGACAGCTCTCTCAAATACCAATGAGAACGGACCATTCGACATTGAAGTAGAACTGGGTTTTGCAGAAAGTGCGGACAAGAATGACGAAGGTATGTAACATTTTCTTCCACAAAAGACGACATCACACCCTTGTAGTATAAACGTGCATGTCTGAAGTATTAGGGGCCAAATGAAACCCGGCCCGCGGGTCTTGTACGTGATGAGATGAGCAACGTTTGGGATAAATGCTCTAACAATGGAGATGCCTATTAACTTCCCAAGTGTACCGGTAACTACATAACTATTTTAGTAATAACTGCATTTTATTGGTTTGTCAGACGAGACAGTGACGGAAAAGGAGACATTTTTTGCTTGCGTATGGGCATGTGAATATGCGAGAGAATGCCGAACAGATAGAGGACGATCTCGGGAATGGGACTACCATACACAAGATTTTGACGGATATTTTGAAGTTCACAAGGTGTGTGCCTGGTAGGTGGCGCGGGTTCACACAAAAAGCAGTGTCAACTTCCTTATTTACAAAGATACTAGCTGACCCGACGGACGTTGTCCTCTTTCCTAGCTATGCATACCTAATCAATTTGCACTGGAATAAATAATAACAACAAATTATTTCAAGAAATTTGCTGTGCCTAGCACAGGTACCACCCGCCCCACCTGCGCATGCGCGATTCTGTCCTATTATGTCTAAGAATATATGTACCAAATTTGGTTTTAATCGGTTCAACCGTTTAGCCGGAAAAGAGATAATGACACACTTCCCCAAAATCTCCCCAGAAGAATAAAAAATAAACGCACTCACTTCTACGTTGCTTTTTGCGATTCAGAGCTAGCAACGTACCTTTTTTTTTGCTGCGCCAAATGCCGTAATTTGAAAGCAATTGTTGTATTTCTGGATATGAGTAAAAAAATGTATAGAATCTGGCCCATTTCCAGAAACCAAGGAATGCTCTGGTGGCGGTACCAATGGCGTAAATGTCTTCAATTCTCCAATTTTCCAATTTTCTGCGCGATTTTCTTAGTTTTTCTTGCCGTAAGAACCTTCTTCACAGTATTAGAAAACTTTAAAAAAAAATATGAATGAAATCGGTTCTAAAGTTATTGCGTGACCAGAAGAAACAGGGGTTGATTTTTATATATGGAGATTTCTTTGAAATTTTAACCATAGATGCTCTAGTAAAGAAAAAGATATCCCCTATAGTTATGGCCTTTTGGGAAGTACTTATCAATGCGCTGAAGTTACTCGCGTTAGGGCGAAAGCCTTTTTATTTGTTTCAAGTACTTTCCCTATATTATTCATTATTGATGTAGGTATACTGGGTACGGGAATATGTTTGTCTTTGACGCGCTCTAGCGGTAGAATGGTTAGCCTAACAAAAAGTGGTTTACGAAAAACACAGGACATTTTGTCTACTTTAATTTTGTACAGAATGGACTTGTCGGAAAAAAAAACGCTTCCTTTCTGAGATATCAACCAAAAATTGATTTGAACAAAAAGTGCAAAAAACAAAGTTACGGGTCAAACTTTAGCCTGCAAACTTCAAATTCGTGTTCGGCGACACAACAAGCATACAAGGTGAGAAAACAAAAACTTCCGAGAATCCTAGTATGCCTAGCCTATGTGGAGGAAGTAAAATTTATGATATCTCTCATTGGTTAAGGTTGAGGTTAAGTTGGTAGAGCAAAGCCCTCATTTCTTTACACACTTAGTCAAAATACGACAAAACAATTTGGGTTCGTGGAGAGGGACTCAATTTTACGTCAATTCCCTGTAGTTGAGATTAAGCGAGGGGTGAACCACTGGTGAAGTATGGTGTACAAGTGTGATGAAGTCCGTGAAGTTCATATGAAGTTTTGGTGAAGTCCGCGAAATATTGGTGAAGTTCGTGAAGTATTGCTGAAGTGCGTGAAGTACTGATGAAGTCCGTGAAGTATTGATGAAGTCCGTGAAATACTGATGAAGTCCATGAAGTATTGGTGAAGTTAGTGAAGTTTAAGCGAACTATTGGAAAAATGCATGAGGTTGTGGCGAAGTTTATATTCAAATCCCTTAACAAAAATCGTACGGTAGTTCAATTCACGGTTGTAACCACTAAAATTCGAGGTAAAATTAAATAAATTTCTGCGAAATAAAACTGAAAGTATAGATTAAAAAATCTATGCTGAAAGGTAAGTTTTTTATCCGCAAAAGTATATGGCATTTATTTATGAAAGACTAACTATGCCCATTTCTACAAAACAAAAGGACAGTTACACAGGCGACAGACGCCCTGATGAGACAGCGACTCATAGACGTACTGATAGTCCTTGCGTCGTATTTATGTGTAGGTACAAAGATCGTAAATTGTTTCCTTTTAAAAATTTAATAAATCCTTTCCTTTATTACCATCAGGTTCAGGTAGCTAAATAACACTTCGATAACACTTTTATTAGGTATATTAAAATAAAATCGACAGACGGAAAATTTGTCACGTGGATAGCGGCTTTTGTTTTCCTTAAAATTTCAGCACCCTCCACAACTTAGTACATCAGCCCCTTCCAAATCAAGTTTCTGGCCACGCCATTGAGTTATTTACGACTATAACGTCAATCCCGAGGTCAATACTATCCCACAAACAACACCATTAGCATAATTCTTGAAAATAATCCCCTAAAAATGCAACCTGTTGTAAAAGGATTAAGAGTTGCTTATTGGGTTCAGCCTGGTTATATGTTACAATACCTTTTACAAGACCTAAGCAATATTTTCCCGCTTATTTTGTTTGTTTGTTGAAATGAAATTTTTAAAAGAAGAATTGGACACCTTTATATGGTATAGAGCCAGATATCCAATCTGTTAATAAAAGATATATTTTAACAGGACCCATTACATTAATAGGAAGTGAACCATTTAGTATAACTGCATAGGTAGCTATAACAGAAATTTGAAGCTTATAAAATCTTAAGTACCTATAAATGGTGCACAACTCCTGTGCAGATAAAGATAAAGGGCCATTTTTTAAACCGAAATAGCTTAGTAAATGGTTGGGTTAGAAGGTAGTAGCATGTTATCGATATTTACTTTCTTAGTAGATGATTGATGGGAGGACATTGAAAATCCTCCGACACCCCCGATTGATTTTGCCTTTGAAAGTACTTTCCTCCGATTAACCGTTTTCGAGATAATCGCTCAATGGATATATTTCTTTAAGATGTCCCAATCGCCCTTTGTGAGTACTCTTCCAACAATCTGTTGTGGAGATATAAGGGGATATATCCAATCACGGTAAGGGATCGAAGAAGAGGACTATGGTTGGTAGAAATTAATTCCTTTCGTTGAGACCTTTAATTAGAATATCATGAAAGATAAAATACGCCCCCCCCCCGCGCCATGAACTGAACTTGAAAAAGAGTCGCGCGGTAACGTTATAGTTTGTGCAAACCAATTTATTTCGATGAGACCATGAAAGGTGGAACGGGTGTTTACCCCCGTCCCCCCTCCCCATTTTCAAAATTTTTACTGCACCACTAAAGCCATGCGCCAATTGATTGCCGTATGTAAAAGTAATGCACGTTTTACCTTTACTTTTAAAAACAGCATCTCGGGAAATAATTGATGGAGGCCATCTCCCTTAAGACAGCGAAATTTGATTGCCGTGTGGCACACCTTCAAGGTATAGGCTACATATTGCAAAAAATTCCAGGACTCTAGGACCATTTCCCTAAAAGTAGTTCAAAACCGCAAAAGTGGGTCCGACCGGCGGGCAAAACTCAAACAAAAGCACATTTTTTTTAAATTTCTTTAAAAAAATTGATTCATTTCAATTTCGTCTATGTACTTACTTCTATGTATAAACAAAGTATGTTTTTATTTTACTTTATATTACGGTTTCGTTTTTGTTATGCCTCTATTATCATTTATATCAATACATTCTATATCTTTTACTGCTTTGAGTGCTTTGTTTTAATTGCAAGAACTCTAGAAAAAAGGATGGGATTTTGTCCAGTGCAAAATATCAGTGAAATTCATTAAGTATCAGTACTGATGAAGTCCATGAAGTATCAGTGAAATACGTGAAGTATGAAGTTTGGTGTACACGATTTTGCCTAGCGATTTACCCCTCGAGATTAAGTAAGTCGAGCAAAATTTTCATTTAACCACATGTTTTTTATGCCAAAAATGCTAAGAATTGCGCCAAAAAATAAAAGGCGTTTGTCACCTCGCGTACTCATCCATTGAGACTTAGATTCATGCCTTGCAAGACGAGTAGGCGTAGGCTGCGGAGTCGCGCTAGTAACTAGAAATCGCAATAATTTGCATACAATTGGAGTTGACACATCAAACAAGATTACGCGTAGAACTGATCAAACTTTTCGTCGATGCACTTAGGAAAAAAAAACAAATTGTACGTAAACGTTCGATAAAATTGTCGTAATTTGTCGCAAAGAAGACTGAACGGGTTTTAGAAAATTTTGAGCGCTAAAGCTTAAACTCCACCACACTTAAATCAAGATAATATTAAATTAATTGGTTGTTGCACTTTTTGGGCCGTACAAAGTGCATTACGTGAAATATCCCAATCATAAAACAAACGATCCTATCTTTGGAGCCGAATCATTTCACTTTTTTGAACATTTAAGCACAACGGTTACGCAAATTACTCGGTAAATCAACTAAAAAAACGTCGTTTTTAGATCAATAAAAAGATAATTTTATCGCGCAAAATTGACGCCTAATAGGTCATTAATGAAAAATCCGCGACCATGTGCACGGTGGATTTAATTTGTGCGATTTCTTATTTTGTACAGGGACGCGAAAAAATTCATTAATAAAGAAGTTCACGGCTTTGACAGATCTAATTTTTGTTAATATCTTATTTTCTACAAGGACACCTCTTCTTTCATCAGACAGTGAAATTTCGAAACCATACTTGGGGGGAGATTTCTCGGCCGTGTTAATAGACTTTTTAGGAGATTTCCGGATATGGAATATTAAAATCGAATTTTATAAAAATCTACCGAAATTGAACCTAATGACAAAAGAAAGTTTTTAATAATAACCAATTCTATTTTGCCTCCGCCGAGATTACGAAGAACAAAGGTTGCCATACAAATTGTTTTGAACAAAATGTTAAAATTAATTACAAAATTGCCATCAAAAAGCGAAAGTGAGTAAAGTAATTTGACTTCACACAATGGTCGATTTAACCGTGTGAGCTGGAGTTTTTTGAAATTGCCTTGTACTTATCGGCAATTACAGCATTGCAGTACCAATAAACTGTTGATCTGCGATCGTAAAGTTTAATTGGTGAAGATAAAAATGAGTCATTTTTGGGTAAAATATTGTACAAATAAACAGGAAATAATTATTGCAATACACATTTTTTTAAGGAAGGTTAGTCATTGTTAAATTTCTCTTGCAAATAAACGGCACGGCACAGAATTTACACAATTGAAAGGTCGATCGCTAGCAATAAAAATATTAATATTCCAAAACCATATGTGTAATTGCAAGCACATACCAGAGTGTCTAACATGCAATTTATAACAGTAAATACTTAACCTCGTTTAAAGTTAAGGACTATTAGCCGAAGTAAATTAAAAAATTCCTCCGTAAATATTATGGTCTATATTTAAACTTACATAGCCAAACATTCCCCATGGGCGCCTCGTGCAAAAGGCGCGCGTCAAAATCGAGCCCAGCAAGATCCTTTTGTAGATTTTTAGTATCCATTTCCAAAACTCTTTCGGGAAGTAAAAATAAATGATCTAAACCCTCCATTGGGGTTAATTCACGCGGCCGCAACACTGTTAACATCTTAAACCGCACATCACAATGAATTATATTGCACTACGGTTCCAATAAAAAATTGGCGCGCGTACATCCAATTAATATAAAATTAACCGAAAGTTAGATTTTTTTAATTATAAAATGAGGTCATCGCTGCACTAATTTTTGCACTAAAAAGAAACACTTTCAATTTCTCATATTGGACGAGTTCCGTAAATCCATGCCATAAATGACCACAAGCAGCGTGTTGTACGTCCAACTCAACTATCACGAACTGACTGAAAAGAACCGCCCGGATTCAGTCAATTAATCCGGAGTCACAGTGACTCCCGTTTCTATTGTGGAAGAAAAGTATCCCGACTCGTTTAAAGATTAACGGCGAATATATCGTGTTAAGATTTGATATGCTATATGAACAATTCTCGACATGACTAATAAATAAATAGTACGGATAGAATTCTATACAATAAAGTGTCGCTAGTCGAAGGGAAAGTAATCATGAAAGCACAACCGACTATTATGTAAACTGCATCTGATTTGTCACAATCGATATACTCTTGGCATAAATTGATTTTGGCACTAGTCGGAATGGGAAGGAGAGGTTGAGGCGATTTACGATCCGGTGTACTCCAAACTGATGACTTATAACGAGATTTCGGCATTCACATGCCCAAATTAAATCAAAGACGACCAATCGATAAACCAAGCTCAGCATGAAAAGTGAACTTCAATGGAAAACGCGTAGGATGAGCTGAATCGATTTGCATATAGGAAACTATTTCATGGGAAAAGCAAAACCACATCATTAGTTTTTCCAGAACAGGAATACGTAAAATGTCCGCCCGCCAAATTTAAACTAATTTGGCTCGAAATGCTCTGCTTGCACCTTGAATATTGTTGTTCTAATGCGACCTATTTCTAATGTCTAATGTCCGTGAAAGTGAAGGCAGTTTTCGCAACTTTTGCGGGATTCACGTTTGCGTTTCGCATCGTTCCCGAATCGATGTCGATTTTCTGCCTTGCATCCGAGTTCGTAGTCTAAAAGGAATTTTCAAAAACTCTAACATCTTGCTCAATGACGACCTGAATCTAAATAAATTTTTGAAAATTTGCTATACTGAATGAACCCCACACTTTGTTATTTTAAATGGGATGACCCAGTTTTTATTCATTTTTTCAAAGCTGTGCTAAGTCACACACCTAAACCGAATATTTAGTGAATTATTTCAGTTTTTTTTTCGAAAATACATTGATTGTTGTAATGAATGGCAAACAGTGATTTTTAAGGGCTGAGTAAAAAGACATTCGTTGCCCTTACCTTAGTAAAAATTACCTACTAATGTTTTAAAGGCTCGGTAAAAACCCGGAAAACTTGGTGAAAAAACTAAAACCGGTTTCTCTATTTTTTATCGGGTGTAAGGAAAAATTAGATGCGCGTATCCAATAACACAACTGTATCTACTCGTGTTAGGCAGTGGTGTAGTCCTAAATCTTCTAGTGTGGGAATGCTCACCATTTTCTGAGAATTAACTAACATAGGCGATCCAGAATATATTGGTGTTAAGTGTAATAAACTGTAAACTAGTAAGTGGATAGTAACAGATCCATCGCCAGTATATATGTATGGAGAAGTGTATGGTCATAAAAAAATGTGCGTAAGTGGTACACGAGGTTCGCAGAACCCCGTACTAGCATACACGCCGAGGCCGGCAGCGGGCGTTCCTCGGTTTCAGACGAGACAGTGACGAAAGATTGCCGAACAGAAGGGGACGACTGTAGGATTACCGTGGACAAGATTTTAACGGATATTTGTGTGAACCCCAAAAAAAGACCATTGAGAAAGGCGCGCCGAACAAGGTGAGGAATATTTAGATTCATTCGTAACGGAAGACGAGACTTGGGTCCACTACTTCACGCCAGAGACTAAGGAACAATGGCGGCATTCCAGTTCTCCAAGTGTCAAAAAGGCTATACAGAACAAATCCATGGTATGGCTAATAAAAGGAAGTTCGCCTACACCCGTTCTCACGTGGCCCACACCTCGACGGATCTCAGCGCCAAATTGGAGTGGGAAATCATTGACCATCCTCCGTACAACCTTGATTCGACCCCCAGTGACAATTTCCCCAACTGGAAACAACGCTTGGGGGAATGAAATTCGCAAGGGACGAAGAGCTAAATGCTGTCAATTCCTACCTGTGCAGGTCGGTGGAAGAGTGGTACGACGCTTTCAGAGCATTGATCGTGACGGAGAGTGCGTTAACAAAATAGCAAACAGTCAAAGATTTCAGAATCTATTATTGGTTGCAATGTGTAAAAGTATGGGAGACCTTAACTTACGGACAAACCTCGTATATATTCTTAGAAAAGCAGAATGGGAATGCCGCTTCCACTTATCTTCCACTAATTTTGAACCCATGATTAAAAATTATGGACTTCAAAAACGATGTCTCCAACAAATTACATAAATAAGAGCACACTCGCAAAGGCTGGTGTACGCAACCGCCTCGTTTGATGAACTTAAATAGGCCAAGGGACTTTCCCGCGACCCGCAGGGCTGCAGATACGTAAACGCTTTGTGTTGGGCTATTTCCTAGGTCATACGTCTATTGCAATCCAGTCTTGTTAACGTATAAAGTTCTGGAACACTTTTAAATTAATGTACACAGAGTGCCTAATGAAACGGTACTTCTCCAGTAAGGTCCCAAATGTTTTCAATTTTGTATACCTACATACATAGTGGGCGAGTGATTTTAAGACACTTAAGAGTCGTAAGATACGGCGTGATTGTTTCAAGTTGCTGCTATCTGATTTTTTGCGGTATAACTTCATTGGATGGAGGGATTTTTTTTTATTGGTAGAAAAAGATTAGCCTCATAAGGGGTGTCGGGTTGTTTTTGGAAAAGATTCGAAGACTCCTGCGGGGTTAATTACACTGTACAGGGTAGGCCAAATTCGTAGCTGAAAGTTGCCCTTCTGCGACTAAAAATACACAATTTTTGAAAAATCTTTGAAAATAACTGAGATAGCGAAAAACTGATTATGTCAAATTTCATTTTAATTTTCCCTAGCTCTAACGGTCGAAAATGGACGGTTTCCATTAGCACTTTTTTTCGGAGAATCTGTTATCAGAATTTCTATAACACACTAGATGTAGCTACCGGCTACTACTTCCTAAAGTCCCTAGATTGGTAGAGTACCGCAATTGACGCCATTTTGACTCCAACACTTTGGTGGGAAATTTGAAAAGACGTCACATTTAATCTAGATAAATCTACAAAAATTTATTTTCGTACTTCCGGGACTGAAGTGACAACTGCAAATAAAAATTAAAGCTTTTACCAAGCTTTGTTGTATGGAGTTTTGTGGATATAAAGCTTGTTTGGGAACAAATAACTGGTTTTAGTATTGAAACATAGAAAAGTAGCTGTTTAGAAATAAAATAATTGCTCGTAGGTACATACCTACTCCATCCACAGTTTAGTTCTCTCTACATTATTGTTATCACAAGGTAACCTAAATAACCTGTAACCACGTTCGCTTCGATTGTTACACCCAGGAACACAACAACCCGGCATTGTTTCAGTTTTTTAAACCAAATAACACGAAACACGTTCTCTCTGGCAAACACGAAAACACGATGACGAATTGACGAATATCAACAGTGATATCAACGAAAGCAGGTTATAATCTGTGGTTATGTAATCAACACGATGCCGCGATGCCGTCAGATATTATCGGCGGCCATTTTAACTCCAAAGGAGTGGACAAATCAATTGCGGTACTCTACCAATCTAGGGACTTTACTACTTCCTTATTTCTTACGGGCGCCATATTGGATTTTACGGAATTAGATAGTAGACAAAAAACGTGTCACACTATACTTTTACATAAATTTACAAGAAATACTTCAAAATCCTATGTTTTACATTTATTTCTCAACGTAACTCCAGGGGTGACTAGATCTTGCTGAATCAACATGACTATGATGGTGACGCATTGAAATTAATGTCTTTTTTTGTTCTATTTTTCATTCCGTAAAAATCCAATATGGCGTCCACAATAAATAAGAAAGTAGTAGCCTGTAGCTTTTACATCTAGCTTGTTATGGACAAGCACCCGTAAAAGGTGCTAACGGGAACCGTCTAAGCTAGAAGATAAAAACGAAATTTGACATTTTCAGTTTTTTCGGGTGATATTTAAAAGATTTTTCAAAATTTCAAAAGCGTTGTTTTAATCACAAAAAGTGGCCACCCTTTAACCTACACTGTATGTCTCACCGTTACGGAGATCCCAATGGTGAGACACGATTTGAACCATCAATATAGTGGGCGAGTCGTAAGATACGGCGTGATTGTCTAAGGTTACAGCAAAATTTTTCTTTACGCCTCAATCGCAGTATCTGCCTTAACTCTATCTGACTTAATGTATAGCTATTAGCTGTCAACGAATTTCATGGAACGGAAGGATTCGAAAAAGATGTATGTCATACGGGGTGTCGAGCTAGAAACATGAAGGCAGTGGGGAAATGGTTGTTAGCTCTCGCGGGGTAAGTACACTGTACAGAGCTCACCGGGTATATTTTGTGCAACATTAGAAAATAGTCTTTTTTTACATGATTCGAAGATAGATTCTCGTGGGGTCAAGTAGAGACGACCTTGACAACGCCGGTGATTTTTTTTGTGTAACAGTCGAATAGATCTTTGGCGAAGTTGAGTGCAGAATCCGTAGAAATGGTCAGCGTAGAGTGTTATTTGCTGTTTCGCCACTCGGATAGAGATTCTCGCGAATTCATAATCAATCGCGGCGTCGAAACAACAGCATAAAAAATTATAAATTTCTGAGTGCTCAATGTTCTCGAAAATTTCGCTGGATTCAACAATTACGAACTTTACGCGATTATTAAAGCAGAGTACACTTCTAAACCTTGATACTATTCATATTTATAAACCAACACACACACATTAGGTATCTGAAGCGATTAAGGAATCGGCTATTGGATCATAGAAAGTCTCATAATTCTAGAAATGACATAAGTACTAACATAATCAAATCATTAAAATAATCGATTCAACACACATGATCGATTATTAAGCAAATATAATTGATTAGGATGCTAATCAATAATTAGACAATCGATTATTCTTACAAAAATGGGCTACTCCGAATTCTTACGTTGAGTAAAGTACAGAAGGTATTTTTTCGTCTTTCTATTAAGCGTTCTCATTTTGCTGTGAGTAAACAACGAAAGACCAGGGTAAATAACAATAAAGATTATTATATGGAAGGATCTATCGAAATCGACAATTAGCCTCTTCGAAAGAGAAAAGTTGGATACGGGGAAATTTTCTTCAACGTTCGTCGTGAAGTGATTTATCCGAAAGGCGGTTGTTCAATTGCAATAACAATGAGATCCAAGTTTAATTTCTAATTTAGAAAACGAATTTTTGTCTGGTATAGCGTAACATACCTACCTACCCAACACGTCCAGGACAAGTTTCGTTTTCAACCAAATGCAAAACGTAAATGAGGAAAGTGAGAGCTTAAACATTTAAATAACAAGTAATGTCAAGATTTGTTAATATATAATTAAACAACATGGGATGGTTATGGTCGCACAATTATGTACCTACTTAGAAAGTGATCAACAAAACCAGATATTACAAAATGTGGACGCGGATATCACTACTAAAAAGTAAAAATTCATCACCTAAATGCACTGGAAACATTGTCTTATCAAGCGATAAGCACTTGTTATCCGAATTAAGCAAATACGATAAGCCGGAATGACGAACTAAACCAGAATTCCTTACCTGGATCATAGTACATTTTGTGATCGGAATTTACTCAGCCAAGCTCATCCAATCCATTTTTTGATACACTGTTCGAAATCCAGTTGTAACACCCTACTTATATGATTGGATAATCAGGGAGATTGTCGGTATTATTGTGCTTGGGTAGTCAACCAACAATACCCACTGCTTCTTCCCACGAGATAAACGCTATATGACGAACACATCGCTATACTAATTAAGGTATGACATAAAGCGGCCTTGCCGACCTTGGCTCCACATACTTTTAGAAAAAAAAAACAAGAGAGCAATTAAAAAAACCACGTACTCAATTTTTATGTACTGTTTAACGCGTTTGGTACCGATAGAAACACCAAGGCATGGGAAATTTTAAATTTCAATTATCGATTTTTACCAATACTCGATTTTTTCGACTAAACTAAATTTTGTATTTTTCATTTCAAGATTTTGTTGTTTCAAAGAAAATTGGCAAAAATGTAAAATACAAACATAAAAATCCTGAAGACTCGTGAGAACGAAAGGACGAATTTTTGTGTATATAGCAAATCAGTATTCTATTAGCCAGTTTTGACTCCACCATCAATCAAATCTTGTCGAAGGCTACCACATTCCCTTTGTTGGGACATACTTCCGACGCCCCGTTCGCTTATAAATCGCGTTTGAAGTTTTGATTCCACCATCAGTCAGATCGTGTTCGGGGTTACCACTTTCCCTTTGTCGGTACCCACTTCTGATGCCCCACAGTCATATAAATGCGCCATTTAAGTGGATTTCGTTAAAAACCCTCCACAGGCAACTTCTCTCAAGCTTCCATTGGCTGTAGGAGAAAGAGAGACCGCGATTCGAGCTTTAAGAAACTTGAAACCGCGTGACAAAATTCGCAGCGGAAAGTAACTTTTGGGCGCCCGAAGTCGATCGTCGACTACAAAGACGTAGAGGTAGGAAGAGAGGGAGGTAATTGTTCGGATTCACAAAAGAGGGACAAAGATTGTGTGGGAAATTACTATAATGACAACGGCGCGGCGTATAGAATCTATACAATGATACTGAACGAAAAACTAGAAAGAGAAGAGGATATTGGAGGAAACACAAACGGGCTTTGGAAAAGAGAGGGCACGATTGCCTGCATATGTATTACACAGACTGGTGGAAAAAGAATTGGAAAAAAGAGCGGAAAGGTGTTCGCGTTTTTTATGGACTTAAAGGCAGCGTTTGACAGAGTAGAAAAAGTCAAAGTATGTAAGATGATAGAAGATGGACAAAAGGTTAAAGGGCAGAATCAATGAACTATATGGAGAGACAAGATTGACGGTAAAAATAGAAGAGAAGGAATATTTTGGGCCTGTACAGGACTAAGACTAATCTCTACTTACGAGACACGGAAACAGTAAGGTGGAGGGATGATAATAGGAAGACGAAAGATATGACCACAGGCATACGAGGACGACGCAGTGATCATGGCAACAGAGGTAGAACAGATGAACGAAATGATGGAAAGAATGGAAAGGCATTTGGGAAAGGAAAAGAATGAAGTTAAATGTAAAAAAGTCGAAGATGATGAAATTTGGGAAGGGAGGTGCAAGGAAACGAGAGATGGAATGGAAATGGAGGGAGGAAAGAATAGAAGAGGTAAAAGATAAAGAAATTAAATATAAATTGGTGCAAGAATGCTTGAGAACGAGGATGAAGAGCAGAGAAGTGAATGACGTGGATTTTAAAGAAAAGAAGGGAAATTTTGGTTTTGTTTTGTTATAAGGTAAATTGTAAAAAAGTTGGCGTTTAATAAAGATTGATCGACTATTTTCAAAATGGCGGCCATTTTAATACTTCAAACTAAATAGTTAAATATGTACATATATTTAAGTCGCCGCCATTTGGAAAAAAAATGAAATGGGTGGTTATTTTTTTATACTGTTTGCCAAATTTCATTGAAAACACAATGTTATAAATTTTTAAATGAAAATACAGAATTCAGCAGGCATCTTGGATTTTCACTGATTTCCGGGGACGAGATTAATGTTTATTTTGAATATATTAAAATACACACATTTCAAAATAAAATGCAAAAATAATCATGTGTTGCAAATTTGTCCAGATCATCAAGGGAACGTTTACACCATTTTAAGTGTACTATAGGTATTAGGTCGATGCAATGCAGATAATAGTAATACTATTTAGATCAAAATAATGGGCTATTTTTGTGCGGCAATTAAAAACACAATGAAGTTCTTTCTCCCCATCCTGCATTAACATTCGTTATCCAACTAACAGAGTTGGCACGAAGTAATTCATATGTATTAAGTAAGTCAGTGATTTAAATTGCGAATTACTTCAAACTTTTTCCAATGGGATTATGGGAACAAATTGCATCATCTACTCTGAATTCAAATATGAGATTATGGCGACCGAAAGCGAGCAGCGGTAAACATTTGACAAATTGTGCAGCGTCGAAAACACAATAAGCTGCACAGTGCGCAAGCGTTGGGGTCGAGGAGTCAAAAAAGGTGTAACATCGAAGTTTTTTCAGTTTTTGGCGGTTCAAATATTTTAAAGAAACAGAAGTTGCATCGATTTCCGGTTTAACCGGCGAATATCTCCGGTTAAACTAAACCGATTTCGACCAATAATTTTTAAAACTTCATCAGAAAGATTGCCGCTTTGCAGAAGCACAACTCCATTTTCTCTACCTTTTACGGTTTTTGAGCTACAGAGGTATAGTATGGTAACGCACGTTTTCATTTTTTCACTTAATTTTAGACTATTTGTTTTGCAACGGATCATCAATATACCTACCTAAAAATTGATACAATGACAAAATTAACAATTCACAAAATCAAACACAATTATCAACCTAAGTAAACCGTGAGAAAACTACGCGGTGTGTAAATTATTCAATTAGGTTAATCGAAATGGACAATGCAGGACGTTTTTGCGCGACAACCATGAGATTATCAGAACAACAAGAAATACGCTTTTCCCCGAAATTGAATCATTACATTTTAGATGTGTTATTAGCTAATTCTATGCCCTAATTTGAACATAATACCAGAAAAATCGTGCCCACTCTCAACGACCAATAGTAGCGAGTATAAAAGCAAATCAATAAAACCACGCCACAAAAATGCCGTTCATATATGTATCAAATGAAAATCGCAAATCGGTATTGTTGTTTCCCCAAACCCCAACAACGAAAAGTCCTGAAGACATTAATGTTTAATGAGGAGTCAAGTCCCAAGTTAAAACCCACGAGAAACATTTTCTCCGTCAAATTCAATTTTGCAGGTGAACTGTGCTCTTTTTGTGCGCCTACTCTGATGTGTAGTGTTTTAATATTAATCTGAGATTCTGCACCTTTAAACCACGAATCAAAGAATATTTTTGGGAGCTATGAGTGAGTGAATGAGATTTTTAATTACACGATTAGTTTGTTGCATTTATAATAGCGACGCTTAATACAATCTGGTTAGCTCGGTAGCTGTCGCAGGACCATTAATTTTGTCCGTGAGTGTACAAAAGTCTGATAAACTTTGACATAGCGCCGTCTTGCTTTAGCGCATTAGCGCTCAGTTTCAGGAATTAAAATTTTCAACCATTTACCTCGTAATATAAGAACCTGCCTTACATGGAATAAATTTAAAAAGAAATTGTACGAGTATATCTAGGCAATGGGTGTTTCTACTACATACAAGAATTTTTTATATCTTCCAATATTTAATTGTTTGTTTGTTTAATTGACTTGTTCCATACAAATGTTATTTGTCGAAGGAATTAAATAAAAAATGAATGAATTAGCTTTGATATTCCAGAAGATAGTTATTGTATTGCTTCTTGGTATAGCAAAGAAGTGGCAAATGGGGAAGAAGAAACCCTTAAAACCTCTGAAACTTTGAAATTTCAGTCTACATGACTATAACATTTTCTACTTGGGCCCATTTTGAATTCTAGAAAATCAAACATTAAAAATCATATTGGGGAACGGGAGGGGTAGCGGAACTGAAAGTACCCACATTAATAGGGTTAGAGTTGTATGTGCAAATACCGTCGCTCAGACATTAAGCGCAATGCACATTTTAACAGTAATTATGCACACGCAATAACGAAGGCCTCTCACATTTAATTACATTTTGCAATTATTATCAGCTTCCGAGTTTAGTGAGAGCTTCTTTCCTTTCCAAAATCCATAATTGAATAAACAATTGTCGTTTAACATGCTTTAACAAATCGTGTAATTTAAATGAAGAAAGCACCATCAGAAGCGACTTATTTACTGATCGAACATTTATTAGTTAATATTAATTAAATAACAAAAATCATTACTACAGTATAAAACTTCCGAAATAGTCCGGGCGAGAAATTCAGAAAAGCGCATTGTAAACAGTAAAAGTGCTAACGGCAAATTGTGAGACAATGAATTTGAATGCGTTTTTTAGAGTAAAATTGAACACTGCTGAATCCGATTTTGCCTGTCACTGCCTCGAATTCCGATTGATATGCCTCAAATCAATTTCAATATGGCGGCCAAAATCGTGACTAAAACTCAGTGGTCCCGTTATTTTTTGTTTACGGAGAACCAAAAATTTTAATTCAGTAGGTATACAGTGTATTACATATAAGTATGTAAAAAAATGTGGGTGGTAGAGGGGATCAAAACAAGCAAACCGAGTGTCCAACGTGTTTCGTTTGGGAGCCACGCCCCATAAAAATGGCGAAATCGTTATTTACATTTTCAATTAACTACGTGCCAAATTAGATCTGTTTTCGCGAGCTTGTTTAAGCATCATTTAGCTACGTTTTCATGAAAAAAAATCGAACCAAGGCATTTAATTTTTTTGAGAAAATTAACCATTTCTGTCGGAATGTCGAAGAAAGCCCTCAAGCGGCGATATGTGAAACTAACAAAACTTTGTAGCCGAAGAATAACTCTTTTCAATTAACCCGAGTTTGTTAAAATTGGCTCAGTCGTTTCGAAGATACAGGGTGTTTTTTACGGAAACCTTTGAATACCCCCCACCACTTCATTTTTAGAGATACAGGAAAAATTGTCAAACAAAAATTGTTCAGATTCCAGATTGCAGTTACGCCCCCCTAGCGGTCATTTCAGAAACTTAAAAATATTTTCCAGATTTTGCTCGTGGCCGTTTCAGTAATATTTTTTTTACCGCAAGCCTCTACCATAGATTCTCAGATACAGTACCTCGCATTCTTAGTTGGCCACCCTGTACACAACGAACTTTGTGGAATTCTTTCGCTTTTCGTTGTCGGACCAAGAATTGTAGTGGAATTTTTTTTTTCGAATTTTTAAAAACTAATTTCAGATTCGTGATATTCATGTTCAAAAACCCCCAAATACCAAATTTGTTCGAAATCCGAATTTTTTTTTCGAACCCCCATTTAGGGGTGCGCGCTTTCGTGGTAGGAATGTTAACAACATTTTTGCAAAATCCGAAAGGGCATACCCGAAAACCTATTCAAAGACGTGCCACCACCCTTCTAACTCTTATGGTTGCCGGAAAAAAAATGAGAAAAAAAATTAAACAAGAAATGCAAATTTCACCACTTGTTGAGGTTGCTTCCAAATGAAACATGTTACACCCGCGGTTTATTTGGAAAAAGTGCTTGTTTTGATTACGTGATCTTGTTTTTATCTGGCTATTTTTCAGAAGGAAGTTTGTTTTTCTTTAAAAAAAAAAGATATGGAGCCAGACACCAGAATCTGAAGAGTCCCCAGTCGTGGTTAATAATTATTATATTGTTTAAACGATAATAGTAACACATCTAGCACACAAAGTAATAGTACATATAATAATAATTTGTTCTTGATGTTTATTATTTATTTGTATTGTGCATTTACTAAAACTTCATTATAAAATATTATATTTTTATACTACAGTAATAATAAATAGACGAAAAAGAATCGAATCGTCGTCTAAATGCATAGTTTCTAATTCTCGATCCTCTTCAATTGGTGGATGATTATTGCAATCATTGCCACTACAAAGAATGCATGCAGGTGAGCAATACAAACCACTTTTTCTGTATCCACATGCTGCTCCACACCGGTTTTCCATGAATAAATCATTTTTAAAACGTCGTCCGGTGCTGCTGATTGGTGCATCACTTGCGCAGATATTAAATGATTTTCTTTTTTCCACCCTAATTTTTCGGGAGGTATTAGTGAATAATTTTTCTTGCTGTTGCGGTCTTCTTAGTTGTTCGTGAAATCATCAAATAAATAAGAAATCGAGGCATTACCGACGTGTCTACGATTCTTTAAAAACACTTCACTTTGTAAAAATACATATTGCGAAAACATTTAAAAAATCAATTATTTCGGTAAATGTTGCTATTAGTATTAAAAAATATATATAAATAATTATTAACCACCACTTCGGGAGACATTGTTGATACTAAATTTTCAATAAAAATAATAGGCATGTTCATAAATATCGCGAACAAGTAATTAATTTTTAATTACTAGATAACACTAGAGTATTTAAATTATGGTAAATAAATCGAATTGTGTTATAACGTTTATTTTTCTTAGATTTTCTGTGGCATATATTTAAGAGTCTTCTTTACCTAAGCGCAACTTTTTTACATTATAGTGTATAAATGATTATAGCTGCAAGAGATAAGATGATATTCTTGCTTTGTCAACTCCTGTCTTGGTCCTTAGATCGTCTCACGTAAAAAAGGAATCGGGAGAAAGTAGTGTAACCTCCCACTAAGTTTATTGTTCATCTCAATGTCACTGTGCTTTGAATAAAGATAGGTATAAAACTGGTAATTATTCGGGCCGTTGGAACCACCCTCTAGACTCCAAATGAATGAGCGAAGTGTTTATAACCGCATAGATGTTTATAATTTGAATGGTCAACTGTATAAGCCAATATATATATGGATATATCGATACCTATCGATATGTCGATAACTATTGATATATCGATATGTCGATAACTATCGATAACTATCGATATATCGATAACTATTGATATATCGATATGTCGATAACTATTGATATATCGATATGTCGATAACTATCGATATATCGATATGTCGATAACTATCGATATGTCGATAACTATCGATATATCGATATGTCGATAACTATTGATATATCGATATGTCGATAACTGTACGATAAAATTATGTTATTGTTGAGATTTCAACGAGCGCTACTATTTTTATTAATAAAATCCATTTTCGGGTTTACTCTCGTGTAAATTTACTATTTTTAGTTGCTCGACGTTTCGGAAACTTAACTTTGCTCCCTTTCTCAAGAGAAGCGCTACGTTACATCATCATCCATGCCAAATAAACGCAGTAATAAAATCTTTAGAAAATAGATCTTTTCGTCTTACTGACGATTGCTCAAAAAAAGAAGCACTTCAAAAACTTGAACAAAAGGTTGCATCAAAATGGCTACTCTTTAGATAAAATAAAGAAGACAATCAAAGGGTGTAATCATGGCCTATGTATCGGTATCTAACTGATGGTTACAGAGGACCAGTCACAAAAAAACAGAAATGCTAAAGAGCCCTGCGATAATTGCACAGTTAATATGGTAACTCCATTAAAGTTGCAAGAACTGCATTCGGTTATTTTCATATTTTGTTAAAAGAGCCCTCTTGTCTTGTCGGGCTCTTTCGCCAAAATATAAAAGTAAACTCATGCAGTTTTTAGACACGCTTTCAAAAAAATTATCGGTAATATTATATCGATACCTATATATTAAAAACTAGGTATCGCCATAACGAGAACTATCGATATACCGATACTTATCGATATAGCGGTAGTTATCGATCTTTCGATAGTTATCGGTGTATCTATAACCATCGATATTTCGATAATTATCGGCATATCGATAAGTAAAATATATCGATAGGTAAGTACCCGATACTTATCGATAGGTGAAAACAGTTATCGTCCATCCCTAGTTATAACGTTTATTTTTTTATTTTATTTTTTTAAATAAACGTTATAACACAATTCGATTATCTACCATTCTCAACATAACGTTTTAATAATGGAGAATTTCATCAAAAATATTTAAATTATGTTTGAGTCGGTATTGGTGGGGGGGGGGGGGGGGGGTTCGACACAGGGACCACAGTCGAGCCGGCCAAGATTTAATAAACAAAAAAATTTGAAATTTGAACACTCAATAGATGATATTTTGAAGATTTCAATTACGTTTAATTAAAAAAATCTGATTGTGCAAATACAAAAGTTGAGATGCGCATGCGCATTTTTTTTTTTTTTGCATCTGCATATTTGCTCCAGGTTTACGGAATATTTATCAACACAGAAAACCGGACATTCATATGTTCTTTGTAACAAGAATTATAAAGGAAACCCTTTTTTTAGAGACATGGTCAGTTTTTGGGCTGTAACTTTTTGGCCAGATAGTTTATGTAGCTGAAAAGAAATAGCGACCTTTCTTAGATCCTGAAGATTTTCGAAGCGATCGGACGTTTCTAAACAAAGCTATCGTGCACCAGGACAGACAGACAGCAATACAAAATTATAACGATCTCAAGGATCGTTAATAGCCAGGTTGCGGACAGCATTTTCCGTTATGTTAGACGGCCATTTTTTCTTATAACATAAGAAATATAAATTTTTGTAGAAATAATTTACGGTATGAGGGCTTTTTGTACGATATATTTATAAATAGCGGAACCAATGAAAATGAAGTTCTTATAATGTGTCACTGCGCAGTACGTAATCACTCATAAATAACATTTTCCTGCTAACCTACAATTGTGCAGTGTTTATGTTGGCGGTAGTTCTTTTCTTTTTGTCTAAGAGCATAGTAGTGAACTTTGGACATTTTAACACAATGTAAAATAAAAGTGAGGTTAAGACTCCTTCAAACTTATAAGCAAAATTGAACACGCCCAGCACACACCGCAACTTAACTTTGCTATAAAAATGTTTTATACTTATAAACTTATATTATAAGGGAAAATGGCCGTCTAACATAACGGAAAATGCTGTCCGCAACCTGGCTAATAAAACCCTTTATAATATAATACAATAATAAGTTGTTCTAAAAAATTTGCGGATGTTAAAGGTTGGACCCTATTAAATCTTTAAAAAGAAAACTTGCACCCTGTAGATGGATAACGCGGCGTTTGCGAACCTATGTTTGTATGAACTTTTATCGAAGAATTAGCCCCTACCTACCTCATATTTAGGAACACCCTGTATTCCGTTCCGTTTAAAAAATGTTTCCTGACTGAAACACAAAAAGAGGGAAAGATTGCGTTTTAACTTTTTTGATAGGCGCTGCAGGTATGTACGGGGTCTAAAGATTCTAAAAAATTACAATTTTCAATTCCAACGAGTATCTCAAAAAGCAAGAGATACCCTTTAAATCTCGTTTAAGCCCGAGCTCAATACGAAATGTGATTGGTGCATTTTTCCAATCTAACCAATCTGAAACGAATTGGGGCAGATTTTACATGTCTTTACTTGACAGGTACATTGGTTTCCATACAAATTAATTATCAGATAAGTTTAACTGAAACATGAATAACCTGCCCTTAGAAAAGATCGTTCAATCTTTATTATTGAAATGTCACATTGTACAAGAAGCCTAATTTGCGAAGAGCTTTTAGCCTTCGGTAAATACGAACCCTGAATTTTCTTTAGACGTGTGCCATTTGAGTATTCAAGATTACTTTGCAACCACCGCACGTCACTTCCTGGGCGTAATACCAATTGGAAACATTTAAAAACTGCATAATTTGCATACGAAAGACATCTTCTTGAACGTCATTTTTAAATATCAATGACGTTTAGGTGGTTCCAGAGCCAAAGGTATCAGTTGATTTGAGTTTTATCCTATTTATTATATCAATTATTCAAGTATCGATTGTTCTACAACGAATATTAACTTTTTTTTTACAGACATGGATAATTTACGAGAAAAGACAGTTACAACTTGAACTTCAAAAATCAGGAGAGATGAATAACCACATCAAAATATACAATTACAAGTTGGAATTCTTAGGATTACCTACTAGGAAAATATGCAGTCACGTATTTAACGGGCTCCAAAAATACAACGGATGCCGATTATTAAAAAAAACTAAAAAGTGCTCTTAACACGAACGCAAGGTGCAGTAGGATGACGTCAAAACGCAGTTATTAAGATGGAAATTAAAATTTTTTCAATAATTTTACAGAGGAACAAAATTAAGGTGTAGGTAGAACCGGCGAGTCATGTGTAATTCCAATTATTGACATTTGACGACACAAATTAAAGTTTCGCTTAAAATTTCTCCTTGCATTGCACGTTTTTCTTTAGTACGATGTGAAAAAATAAATAAATCCTACCCAATTTATATATGCTAATTGTCTGAGGTGGTCCTCTTAGCCTTGAAAAGGCCACGCAAAAAGGTCATCAACACAGTAATTTCATCCCAGCGTAGTATAGGGATAGTAAGAAAACCGTTAATTAGAATAAGGGCACTTTCTTATAGCCGATAAATTAATATCGAACACAAATATTTAGCGAAACCTTTACACATAATAACCTACAGATGGTTAAACCTCTAGTTATATAACAATATGACAAAAAATATATCAAACAGAACTGCCGTCACCATTCCCTACACGTTAAAAGTGCACCTATCACTTTGTAAAAATATATAAAATGTCATTTACCTGCGAGTCGCAGTTGAAGTTGCTGTCTAGTTTCTGCCATTTTGGCACCAACACTTCCATACTACCACTCACGCAACGGCATAACATACACAAACGAATCTATACTCTGAAGTTTGCTCTAGCCTAAAACTATTTAGTACTCAAAAGATGACGCTGAAGGCTGAATTCGAGTGCGCTACTATTTGTATTATTTTTAGCATAAATAAAACAAATTTATGATTTATACTATAACTTGCGAGGTTCCTGGGAAGTAAATAAATTCATCTAAAGTCTCACGTACACGGGTTGTAATTTTCCCCGCTATTGAAGTAGCACCCTTTTAGTTGGTGTAAACGTTGAGTGAATCACTCAACGGTGTAAACCCCTTATTTCTAGAAGCAGATTAATCCTCAGAGGCTTCAGACTGTGTAATGTGCATGCCCCTCGCAAAGCATAATAATGTATTACTATGAACGAACAAAAAAATAATCCCAAAAAATATATTACGAACTGCTTCAAATTATGAAATAAAACGTAATTTTTACTCAAAAGTTTATATAAAATATAGCGACGGAAGAAATGCAATACCTTCCATACAATGACGATAGGCAACTCAGGTAGCACATTTACCTGGAAAATATTAACACCTAATGACCATTATACTTATATACAATGGTTTATGACCCTATTAGACCAGTAACAAAAGAATCTCAATGCCTTCCATTTATTCGTCTATACCAACGATAATTGACCGATAATTAAAAAAATATTGTACGTCAATAAATGTAATATTTAGGAGTAACAACGTTTTACTTTTTTAGACCCGTTTCATACATTTTTTTCATACATTTGATGTAGGTGTATTGTTACCTACTTATCAAAAAGCAATTTAATAATATCGATTACATAGAAATTATGTACAATTTGGACGATGTACCTATTATAGATAAACATAACGAATTGTTTGTTGTCGGCACCTTCTTGAATCTAGCAGCTCTGTTAAAAAACTGTTCATACAAAAATTGATAATCTTGTGTCTTACATACTTTAGGTGATAAATCTCAACGAAAATTTCAACCAGCAATTTTGTTGACCAATGAAATGCGGATTTCGTGTCACATTTTCATGGCAACCAAGGAATTTATCGTCAATTTTTTGACGTAAAAAGGTAATAATGTTTAGACATAAAACGTCACTTTTTCGTTGAGGGTCACTATGGTGTGAAATTTTCTTACCGAATACCACAGTGCTTGAATAGAATTTTTTTCTTGCTCACGAATATTTTGCGAAAGTTCAAATATTTGTGAGCTCGAAAAGTTTCCGGAAATAGCAAGCACTAGTAGTATTACAAGTGATAATTTTTTATTTCAGCATGTCGTTAGTAAAAAATTGTCCTCGTATGAGATCTTGGCGGAGGCCACCACATCCCCTTTCTCGGTACCCACTTCCGACGTCTCGCTCACCCGCAATTCGAGTTTGAAGTTTTTACTCCACCATCAGTTTTCAGATTGTTTTCAAAATGGTGCCGTTGGAAAGATCTTGTGAACGGACACAACAACTGCGTGGCGAAAATTTGTTTTTTTCCTGGGTACGAAATTAACCTCATTATACAAGGCGCACGTCTGCGAGGGGTAGTTGACTTAGGACGCCCAAAAGGTATCTTCCTCTGCGAATTTTGTTTCTGAAAACTCGAATCGCGATCTCTCTTTCTCGTGTGGCTAATAGAGCTATGAGAAGTGCCCCAAAAATTGAGAACTATTTTGTGGAGAGTTTTTAGCAAAATTCATCTAAATGCGAATTGTGGGTGAAGGGGACGTCAGAAGCGGGTACCGACAAAGGGAATGTGTTAGCTTGCGACAAGATCTTCTTGATGGTGGCTAATACAATACTGATCTGCCACACAAAAATGCGCTGATCTCCCTTCGATCCCACACGAGGACTTTGATAATTTTTTAATCTACCTATGCTTTTGATAATTGTTAATTTGTAGGTTTGACGGCTAGCCAAATAAACTATTTTCGTAAAGCATCAGGCGAATGTCGTGTTGGAATTGGAAAATTTCCGAAAATCTATTAAAACATTTTTTGTAATGAAAAATGAGTCATTTATTTTGTTGTAAATTAGATCGAAATTCAGATATATAATTTGATAAATGGGGGAAGGTTGAAAACGCAGCAAATACCGGGCTACATTGCGGAAGCCATGCGAAATATCGAAAACTGTTCATCTAATTGAAGAAAAGTACCATTCTTACATCCGCGCACCTGTGAAAATCGTTATCATATAAATTTAGAAATCTATGGGGCCGTAGTTTGATCGGATGTGATAATTGTTTAAATAAATTTGTGCTATGAACCACAAAAATTGAAGACCAGTTTTTCTTGTTTCGGAAATTGTTCCCTTCATTACCCAAGTCCAAATCTCAAAAAGTCATTATTGTAAATCCCTATATAGGAAGTAAGTAGGAATGATATCTTAGAAAGTAATACATAGTAATATTTTTATATAGGTATGTATAGCTTTCAGCTTTGACTTCCTATTCTATATTCAATGGTTTCCAGTATTAGTAAAACTGTAAAACATCAGGAGAAAGTTGAAATTCCATAAATCAGTTACTTTTGTTGAATAGCCGCTAATGAGGGTCTGGAATCTGGTTTTATTGTAGGAAGATGAGGTCATTTGCAGGTAGCTTATGCCTGGCTGGTGAAGCTTGTCGAATTGCACGATTGGTTGCCTATATAATTATTTGCGTAGGCGCAGCTTAAATTTTGAATGGCCTGTCCCTAGCCGCCTTCACTTCATATTTATTGACGATCCTCGAGATCGTTTATAATTTTGTACTGCTGGTTGTCTGTCTGTCTATTCGTATGTGCACATATAACGCTTTGAAAATTGGTATATTGGATATTAAAAAGGTCGCTATTGTTTATCAGTAGGTGACGAGAATAAGGAACAGAGGTGGGATTGGGATGATTCAACATCTACCCAAGCGCCGGCAAAGAAGGGCAAACCACAGCCCCGATCCAAGGTGGGTGCCAGCAAGACTGAAGCACTACAAGCAAGCGCCAAGAGGCAACTCAAAGTAGCAATCATAAATACCATCAATAACCCCCTAGGTAAGCAAACGGCTAACCAGGCGGAGATAGTGGAAAAACACCTGGCCTGGCCAAGGTTCTTGGTTATTCACCCTTAAAAACACTACTCTAGCACGCACGGTCGTTCAGGAGCCGGTGGTACTCGAGCGAGCGAGAACAACACCATTCCTTGCAAGACTGTAGTCCTGGAGGAACCTATAAGAACCTGGAGGGGGTAAGGCAGTGCTTGGAAGCGCAGAATTCCTAGGAAAGGATAGGCACCTGGTGTCTCTTCCAGTCTTCCACAAAACCGTGAAAGATCAACCCCAAGCAGGCTGATAGTTTTCGGCTTTGAGGAAGCGCCAGGGGGGAAGGCTGAGTCCGCTGAGTTATGGATTTTTCCTCTCTAAAGCTACAGGTATCAGCAATCCTGTCGAACCAGAGGTGGTAAGTATTAAGGTAAGTGCGAAATCCCTGTATAACGTTCCTTACTATAATGTCTAAGGTCATAAAATAAACATACAGCAGAGCGTGCCTACAGTGGACGCGTGTGTTAGTATTGTTCCTAAAATCCACTGTTTTACTTGTATGCAGCAGGTTATGAGCCCAGGAAGCAGTAAACACGTTTAGGTGCGTATGGTGTAATAGTTTAGTTGATATCACGGTGCGAGTATTTTGCTATGAACGATTGTATATAAACAATAAACTTTTTTTTGTACAGATACATGGCCGGTCCCAGCAGTAACTATCTACGCAGCATACCGAAACTCAAGAGACGTGAAAATAATACAGAATGGGCATTCGCCGTTGACAATTTTTTAGAATCTTTCTCGAATCGTATATCTAGCAAGGTATAACCGAGGCAAATGCGCTTGAAGTAGATAAGAAAACGAAAATAGTTCTTACTATCGATCCTTCTTTCTTTGAAGAAGATAACCAGTGTGAGAGCATTATGGGAGAAGTTGCAGATGACTTTTAATGACATTTGTTTTTCTCAAAGAATCAGTTTACTGAGAACATAATTCATTTTAATACGTTTAGAAAGTTCAGGTCCATGGCCGTACGCAAAGTTTGAACCAAATAGGTTCAAGCGTTTGCCAGAGACAGAGGCGTGATCCTGCGGGGTCATTGGATTTGATCTATTTTCAATAGACTTGTTACATGTGACATAAAAGTCTACTGTGCAAAGTTTCAACCGAATAGGTTCAAGCGTTTGGCAGGGACAAAGAAGTGTGATCCCACGGTGTCATTGGATTTGACCCATTTTCAAAAGGCTTATTACATGTGGCATTTAGGTCAACTGTGCAAAGTTTGAACCAAATCGGTCCAGGTGGTTTGACAGTTATCGTGTTCACAGACAGAATCGACTCCCCTATAAAGCTTCCATCGCTTTGCTCTGCCGCTTAATAAATACCAACAAAATGTTAGAGAAGAAAAAGAAACTAAATTATCAATAGTTTATTATAAACCATAATAAAATTGACTATCCATCCAACTCTTGCATATAAATGAATTTGTATCAATTAATAATTTACATACACTGGGAAAATATTAAACAAAGTTCATTTAAAAGTATGCGAAACAACATAATATATTTTGCATTCACTATATAATTCCGGTATATGTATAATAGCCAATTTATGTAAAATAAATATGGCAAGAAATAAAATGTATACAACCATTAATAATATATATGTATATGTAATAAATATATACAAAAAATTTAATTTGAAGCTCATCACAGTAAACCAAAAACTAATATTTTTACAAACGTTAATACAAATCAGTGCGCATATATGCATATGTTATGTATATACGAGGCTTAACACTGATAATAAATATAACAAGTGTTAGAAACTACACCCAGGAATCTTTACCGGCGGTGAGCTGGATTTCATCGACATGGTTGGCGTTTCCGAGGCTAGGTTGGCGGCTGCGCTTTTTCTCCATATTGACCTGCGCGTAGAGAGGCTCCGGCTGCAACAGAGGCCGTGTGAGTGTAAGCCGGCGAAAGTGCTGCTGGGCAGGGCCTCTCGTTTGCTGCCGGACAGCCTGTGCACAGTAAACCAAAGGCCCTGAGCAGCTACAACACCGACCTTACCTGAAATATCGCCACTGCTGCTGCCGCTGCCAGGGCCTTCCGCTCACTGCCCACCCCACCACAACATAGCTCATAATAGTATCAAGTTTATTAGATATCAGTTTTGCTACAACTATACTTACAGACACTGGATTACTTACAAATTAAAGAATGCGAATTATACAAAGGAAGACTACTATTTCCTGATAAAACAAGTAATAAAAAGTGTGAAAAAATCTTTTACAATCAACGAGATACTTCTTACATACATAAAACGTTATGGAATACTTTGACTACAAATGCGTCTAACGTTTGAAATAAAAACTAATCTAATAGATGAGGCCCGGTGTTTATCATTTCACAGCGGCAATAATTTATGTGCACAAATTATTGCCACTGTATCGCTACCTAACGGCCATAGTCTGTGTACACTTTCACTTCTGTATAAATGTTTAGATACAAATATATATGTATGAGTTAAATTGACACAAAGTTATAGAGCTTGTGCTAGTGGCTTTATTAGTGACTTACTGGAGGTGGGTTAGAACCTGCACCTGGGGGGTAGGAACGCACACAGCCTAGGGGCGGTTGTGGTTCTGGGTACGCCATGTCCGCCATAGGTATATCTTCGTTCTAGAATTAAAATTGTGAATTAGAACTGTTATGTATTCAGAACAGTGTTAAATTTTTATTAAAATTACTTTACTTTTGCATTAAAAGTGGAAGTCAAGCCAATTTGTGGAAGGCTATTCGCCTCTCAGTAGAAAATTAATTGATACATTTACTCACGACCAAAATTAAGCAAAATTTGATATCAACACCCCGGAACATTGGCACCACGATCCTGATTTTATTTGAAGTTTTAATTTTTTCCTGAAGGAATCGGCCCATGAGAATTATTTGCATGAACAGATTATTTTGTTTCATCGATTGATATTTGCATTACTACAGTACTACCATTCCTCTGGTTAGGTTAAAATGTTTCAATATTCAAGGTGTAAGTATTTTGAACAAGAGAATGTTCCAGGGAGGATCAAATTTAGCAGGGACACCTGATCACGAAATAGACATTGCATTTTTTTGTATTTCTTTTTATGGCTCAAACCAATATTTATTAACCAAGAACATGTAAAGAAAATTGAAATTTGATTGCTTTTGCTTTACTTAATATATTTCAATCAACCAAAGTAATATGCGTATTTATTGGGATTCAATGAAACAGGATCGTAAGATTGTGAATATCAGATTTTACAAATAAAGTAAGGGGTATAAAAAGACAATTTTATTACTGAGCTAGCCGTGGATCAAATAACAATTAATTGTCATATTAAGATTATTCCCAGTGCTGTAGAAGTAAATGTAATGAAGTCCGTTACAATATACCCTCATATTCGTAAGGTAATTATTCCGAAGCTCATTAAAAAATTACTTACTCTTTGATACATAGCAGCTGCGCCCCGAGAAGGTGCCTGTCGCTTAATCGTTCGATCTTCATATCTTGTACCACTCTGCGAAGCCATAGGTCGATTTAAAGTGCTATTTGCATTATTTGGCGAATTAGGACCGGCATTTCGAGCTGCCACAGTCTTGGTGACAAAGTCTTGCTCCTTCCACCCGTGCTTCTTATAAACGTCTCGCAAATCTTGATGCTGCCACATCGTAAACAGTACCTGTCCTGCAAATTTGAGCACTCTTGGAGTATATTTCTGTCTTTGCCTAGTAATTGTCATCAGTCTTTCAACTCCCCCCGCCTCTAAAAGTGATCTAGAAAATTCGGCATTCTTCTTTATCACCTCGTTTAGCGTGGCTAATACTGCAGCAATGGTGTCATCAGAGGTACCCTGATCGTGTTGAGGGTTTCCAGAAGGCAATTTCTGAACTAAATCCCTCATTGCATATTTCCCTATTAATTCCTTATTACGTTGATCGATAGCAAGATTTCTTAGGGCAGTCGCTACGGCACAGACGACACGATCAACTTCCATTCGTAGTAATTCCACCAATACAGGTAGACCCTTTTCTTTGCGAACAGCTGCTCGTATTTCTATGCTTGGCTGCCAATAACAAGCTGCCAGATTCTGAAGGGCGCCCGCAGCTGCCTCTAACGTTTCTGGATTCGAACAACTTTGTAGCAAAGTTAAATATGACTGAACCACCTCGGGCTGCCATAAAAGTTCATACCCATGAACTGGTTCACCTCTAGCTGCCGAACTACCCGAATTACCCCCTGACACACCAGAAGTACTTTCCTTTACGTCAACAATTTGGGAATCTTTCTTCTTCTTACTCCCTCCAAAGCAGCCCAGATTCTCACCTAAAAATAACAATTTTAATGGGTTTCCAACGCATAAGCGACATACCTTTCGGATTAGCGGTTACTCTACTTTGAGTTGGCAAAGGATTTTTATCGTAATTCGGATCCTCTACCTCCTGACATCTATATGACAAATTTCGTAAAATGCATACACAATTCTCTACAATCTTATTGCCTATATTTGATTTTTCAATGGCACAGCGTACTACAAACAATAACGCGTCCACTAAACCGTCACAGTCTCGCAATCTTTTTCTAGCATACTCTCCCGCAGAACTAACATTTCGTAAAACGCCCGAAGCATTTCTAAAGACGGTTGACCAGCAAGTTTCGCCGGAATTCCCTTGCGGATCCCATCCAGAGTGGGGTATTATAATAAATGTAACGATTGTATTGACACCGTCGTCAATTATTGGGCGTTTTAGATCTTCGCACGACGAAAGATTCCATATTACGCCGGTAACTAATTCTTTAATTTCTGCTTCATTCGATTTCCGTAAGAGGTTTATTAATGCGGGAATGCCGCCCGCGTTTTTTATGGCCCTTTTGTTTTCGTCGTTCTGTCTCCCATAGGAAAGGTTTCTAAGAGCGCCGCAGGCGTTTCTATATACTTCTACGCATTCGTGACTTAATAATTTAACTAATGGTGGAATGCCTCCTAAAGCGCGGGTTTTTTGTTTATTCGGATCATCCATATAACAGAGATGTTGTAAATAGGCGGCGGCGTTTGCTTTAATGACGTTGTTGGGATTATTTAGAAAGCCTATGACCTCGGTTAAATTTGGATCGCGCCAGCGCATGCCTCGTTGATCGTCGTCGCCCCCTATGCTGCCCGGAGATGCCATTGCGTGACTCCTGTTGTTGGGTAACCCGATACCGTGACCGTGTAAGGACATGGACATTTTGTTCATGTGCTTCTGAAGTTCTTCATCGTCATACATTCGGATAGGTGCAGCGACCGGCACTGGTCCGTTTAAGCTCTCCTCATATGGCCGCGTGTCGTATGTAGAACTAGGGTGGTTTGTGGTAGTACCATATGGAGATGGAGAAACATATCCGTACACTACACCGGGATCGTCTTGGAAATCCAATCCGATGGGTCCTCCAGGTGATGGGGTTACTCTATAATGTTCAGGTAATTCATCATAGCCGGAGGTCAAATAGGGACCTCCTGGTTGAGCAGTCAAAGGCAGAGGTGATGGAGCGCCACTGTGTTCGCTCGGACTTGGCGGTGTAGGAGGCCGCTCCGCTCCGGCAGGATATCCCATGTAACCTCCATATGGATTAGATGGATAGTGCTCGTAATCTTGATAATGTGGATGTTGATGATATTGGGAATACATGTGATGAGATGGTTGCTCCATGTAATCTACGTACTGAGGACGGGCGTGGGTTGGATGCTGATATGAGCCTAAGGGCACTGGCACATATTCACCCGGCGGACCATCACCTAATTGCTGCACTTCACGCACAACCTTAGTTACCGTAGTCACTTGCTGTGTAGTTTGCTGTTTATGAGTACGTACTAAAGGTTCGTCACTGTGAACAGACATATGGCTAGAGTTTGGAGAATGTTCAGAGTGTCCATTGCTATGCGAATGATAAACTCCTTCTCCTATCGAACTCCCAGTTTCTGGCCCTCTGAAAATTGAGAAAAAGTACAACATTTAATGATAATTATAAGCGAATCGTATCAAAACATAAAGTTAATTTTTATCACTTACTTATAATGCTGCATATCGGGACCTTTATCGTGCAAAACCCGCCTAAAAACAACAAATGAAAGATGTGATGAATGCTGGTACATTTAATATTAAAACTAAATTAATGACAAAATGATCGTAATATTAGAAACATACAGCACACACAATGTAACAAAACGCATAGTCTCTCTTACGTTATGCGCACTGCACTTTTATAGTGTAAACAACCCCTACCTCTGCGTTATTTCTGTGTGGGTGATGCTGTGTTCCTGCCTTTGTTCCACCCGCCGGTTCACGAGACTGTCAGTATAAAAAAAGCAATCCCTTTAGCCAAGCTGTTTTAAGCAATATTTAATTATGTATCCACAAAATATGCGGATGACAAAGAAATTATGTGGATATCATTAAAATGCATGCAAAATGGTATTCCAGAAAAATGTAAGAACCACGTTTTGTTACAAAAGAGAAATCATAAACTAAGCAGGTATACCCATACAAGACACAGTGGCATTGCTAAGATAAATGGTAGCCGGTGCATAATACTGTGGTGACACCCGAGGAAGGGGGAAAACACTTATCCATATTGCTTGCCAAATAATCCTCAATTGATGTGCATGGTGTCCAAATTTCATGGGACACTTGGATTGGGCAACTTTCGAGTTGATTTTGAAAATTTGATAATTTTATACCGCTTCATGTCTGGATTATACGAAATGTTCTTCAAAAGGTGAAAACGGATTATAATAGTTTTTTACATAGATTTCAGTGGTGCATGTACAGAATAAAGGATCTGTGTAATTTTGAAAACTTTGAATATAGCATCTTGAGTTTTACATAAAAATAGCACAGGTTCGCGAAAACAACAAGTCTATACACTTGATAATAGCAAAGATTACCACTGAAATTTAAACACCATACATATTTTAAGGCAGAGGATCTCACAGTTAAGAAAATGCTTCGGATCTTGGAAATCTTAAGAACCTTGAAAACAAAAATTGTCCCCCTTTGGCGTAACATTAGAAATCTGTTCCTATAATTTTACTGATGATGTTTTAACAAATTTCGGTAGAAATCTTTCTATGAATATCTCTAGGAGCAAAGAGTAACCATAATAAGAGATTCAACGGCATAGAGAATAGTGTTGCATATGTATTGTGTGTTGCCTAACAAATTTTACTACTTTTTCTCAATTTTATTGGCGTACGCTACGCCTAAGGGGCTATTTCAAGGCAACCACTTGTTTAGAAGTTTATAAATATCATTGCAGAAAGATATGTTCTTCGTGTAACAATAAGCCGTTTTTTGAGCGGTAAATAATAGATTTTTTACTGTGTATTGTGCATTCCCAGTAAGCGCGAGTAATAAGGTCTCTGCCCTTTGTACACACTGTTCGTCGCCCTACCGTCGACGCGGACGTATGGAAAAGTCGACCGAACTAGATCGTTTAGTTGGAGGAAGTAGTCTAACGAACGATATTTAACTTCCGACTTGCACTTGTTCAGATCAGTTAAAAATGTGAACTGTGGACCAACGCAACCCCACCTCTTTAAAAATGATTTCTTTGCGATAACTGAAAAACTACTTGACCGATTTGGACCATATTTTTTACCAGTCGATGTGACTAATGTCCCCTTTAATCTCATTACATTTCAGTCCGATCGACCCACGCATTACGGAGATATTTAAACGCTCCAGAAACCCTATATTTGGAGTGGAAGCCAACGTTGTTTTCAAAAATGAGAACATACACTGCATTATCAATCGTTTAGATGCATAAATCACAGCAGAATGCGGCAAATTTAAATACATATACCTACTTAAAGAGGCGGTTAGTTCTGGCCACCTCTACGCGAGGGCCCGCTATTGGAATCCTAGCGGGCGAGTTCTTATAGCCAACACGTGTTTATCCCATTGCGCTGTATCTCTTATTATGGTTACTCTTTGCTAGGTGTCTTAGAACTTAAGGACGGCATACTATTCATGAGAACCAATAGAGGTCGCCACTGACAAATTGCATTGTAAAATTATATCAAACTTTGAGAATGACTCCTGGGCTTATACAATCATTTTTTAGCTTGGTTTTTGAAAATATAAATTCTACATACATTACTCTAGAGCGACTGTATAAAGGTTTTACTAAAAAGACAGTAATTACTACAATATTGCTAAAATAAGAGGGCACATTTTATATTTTATTTTAAGCAATTGTTGAATTTTAAAGTACAGTCGCTGTAAAACTGCTCCTCCTCTTTCAATATTGAAAGTTTTGTCATTTAAAACCCAATATTGCGGCCAGGAGTCATTCTCAAAGATTTCATTTTTAAAAAGTTACATCATCACAATGGCGGCAAGCAGCAGTAGTGCAGCTATTTATTTCTAGATGTCGCTAAGGTACAACTTAACTTGGCGCGCGTCTGTAAAAAATATTATAAAGGAGCTCATGGTATAACAAAAAGAACTGCGAATCCGATTATGATGTCATTGAGTACAATGAATGGTTGTTTGTCTAAAGACGAGTACATAAACGCGACCTATGCCAACATTCCTTTCTCGTTTACTAAGATAAAATGACATTTGTGATTTGAATGTGTGTGGGCGACCCTCCGGAGAAGAAGACAGGTAGTTAAAACCGTTTGGAAATTTTACACGTTAGTGTAACCCTGCCCTTATTCTATGTCTATCCTACGACGTGCATTTCCTAAAAATCACAGGGGTGCAAAAATGCATTTATTATCTTCGTTGGCGCAGAGACCAGATCTACTGTCCAAATTCTCCCTGTATGCTCAGGGGTAGAGATCATGGGGGCGGGGGTGAATTTTCAGTTTCAGTTTTTCGGCACGGTTAATTTTTTACTTCACTGCACCCTCGTAGCGCCGCCCCTGGGCATCCTCTGTCAATTTCGAGGGCAGAGACGGACTCTACGCCCCCCGATAACCCCGGAGATAGAATTTCTCCAGCTTTTCATATAAGGAGCGATCAAAAAAGGATTGACAATCGAGTCGCTGATTTTCTGGGTAGCCAAAAATTCCAAAGGTTGCTCGACAACAACTCTTTTTTGATCGCATAGTATGAAGTATTAGTGAAAATAATGATTACAAATTGTAGGTATGACAAAATAAACAAAAACAAACAGTTTTTTGTAAATAAAGCAAATTCCCCTATGTATCCTTTAAATTCACCACGTCAAAGAATTATAAGAATATTAACAAATGAACGTCAAAAATTTTATTTGCGATTTCGACTGCAGAGCGAGAGCAGAAGGGCGTATTTGAACAAAAAAACATGCCTTAAATTTGTTGAATTATAACCTCTGGTAATAGTGCATAATCGGTTTTTGCGGGTACCTTTAAATGTAATTTAATCTATGTCAACCAGCTGTTTTTTATCTCGTTAAAATAAGCAAAGGAATGTGCACAAGGTCATGGAAGCCAACATGTAAAAGTAATTAAATTTAGAGTATACATAAACCAATTGTGTAAGTAGATAGTACCACCTACTCGACACGATGTGGCAGCACAATTTATTTACTACAAAGATAATACTACACTATCTTTCGATTTTAAAACATGCTGCGACCTCTAATATTTAATAGCTGAATCATGGTTGCCTCATTTCATAACTGGTTCAATTTTTTAATTCGTATGCCGTCCTTAATTCAAAATCGCAATTTAAAATACTGTAGGAAAAGAATCTTCCTTAGTGTCTTCAAAATCTTCTAAAAATCTTGAAAATTTCTTTAAAAATGATCTTCTAAGCCTATGAGAACGAAGTGGGGACGTACCAAACACTGGCCTCACGCAGCTTCAGTTGTGATTCAGACTGTCATGGCAGTTACCACTGCTCATTCGAAAAAAATTCCTCAAACCACAGCCAGATCTGTACTCCAGATTCAATTGGCCCATATGATCCAATAGTAAATCCTTCATAGAGTTCCATACTGTGCGCTGCTTTGAAAGCTTGGACGTACCCAAAATATGATAACCGCAGCTAAAGGAATTAGTAAATCCACATCAGTGTGCAACTAAACTAAATGAATGTGTCAACACACATGTAGACGTTTTTACAGTCGCTGGCTTTGCCTATGGGATAATGTGGACGCGCCTTTAGAGATCCTCTTAGAAATATTCTTCGAAGCCTTCCTGGAAATTTTATTTTTCTTATTCAGACTTTCCCATTTTCCCTCAAAAAGTTTCTTAGAAATATTTTAAGAAACCATACAAGTCGTCTTTCTGATCTAGACATTTTCTCCCACAGTACATATTTCTTAAAGATCATCTTTACAGTTGTCCATAAAGTCCGCCTTAGAAATATTACGAGAAAATTTCATTCGTACCTATTACAAATGTTAGGTATATCTTTAGTTCTTAAGCAGCATTTTCCTCTTGTAGAACTTTTGACAAACTTAGAGAGAAACCTTAGAAATCTTTTTATATACAACTTTTTGAGGAGTTGGGAAAGAAATTCCTTAAACAAAATCTTTTTGAAAACTTTAGATGTGTTATTATAAGTATTACTTTTTTATGGTTTCTGAATGCAAATTTAGTAGTTCAAAATAACAAATTTTGGGTTTATTGAAATGGTGGGCAATCTCCGACGAACTGACATTGGGCTTGACTGTTTCTCGGAGAAGACCAAGTAACTAATTTTAAATTGTACGCCATATCTTTTATTCTACTTTCGAATATATATAATCAAAAAGACCTCTTACTCGTAAGTGTAAGGTAAACACAAAAGATTTATATTACATTCTGTTCTAAGATAATCATATTATGAAATGTAAGTCACTCTCGGTCCGTTCACTTTCGAATATACAGCGTGATAATTTTGTCTGGAACACTGAATATCTTCAAGACAAATTTTTTTAAAGAAGTTTGTTTATGGTATCCAAAATTATAAAAATTGGCTACCAATCTACATACTTTAAATGGTCAATGGCATTCTTTTGCATGGTGAAAGGGGGAATATTTTTTTAAATACCAACTACTATTTTTTATTACATATTTTTAAAGAGTACATTTGGATATAGCATCCATTAATCACGTGATGTGTTTTGGCATTTAAAATCTCCCTCAAATCACGTGTTTTTTAGCGAAAAGTGAGCGCATAAATTTAATGAACGTATAGTGAAAAAAAACGCGCGCATTCGGATTCGAACCTGCGTCATCGCGGTGTAAGTCGGTGGTTAAGCCATCTGCGCTAATGGGACGCATGCTTTACGTACGCCTAATCCTAAAAACATACTTCGATCCATGCGCCACCAGTTAGCTGAGCGAGGAACTACGAGTCTGACGACACGTAAGAGCTTCATCTCAAATCACAGGGTTTCTAGACCTGTGTATACAACTGTGCCTAACGCGACTAACATTACTAATAACTAAAAAATTATAACCACAGTAAATAAATGTAGTATTCAGTTATGTAGTCAATTTAAAGGATAGGTGTCACCCAGAACAGATCGCCCCTACCACCTCTCAGAAACGCCACTGGCAATGCGTGCTCAGGTCTTGCAAAACACTAACAAAAACGCCCAGAAAATAATACATCCATCAAATACACTGCCAATATCTCATATCAACCCAACGAAATGTCCCTGTAGCAGAGCAACACGATATTCCAGTACCTTTGGATGCAATTTGATTGCTACAATTAATTTACCAACTAAATCTGAATGTAGCCTGTAAAAAATTTGTAACCACTAAAACAATGTTTGTATTTATAATATTCATTTTGCTAGCTACAGGGGCATATCACAACTGAAACGGTCTAAGAATATAAAACTTGTTACAAGAAAAAGTGGAATATCAGTAATGAAGTGCTGATAAATCTGTTCATGCGTTCATCAAACAAAAAGATCCCAAAACCTTTTGCCCACAGGCACTTTGTATATATTACTTTATTGTTTCAATAAGGTACTTATATGTCGAAACGTCGAGGCAATTTTGAAAAATTGTTCAAGAAAATAAAACAACATATAGATAACAGCATCCTGCTACTTACAGACATGAATCCATAAGCTGGTTAGCAGACATGGTGAAAACTTGTGGTGTATCCTTTAAGCTACATGCAAAAGACAATTGTGTAAGCTTGTGGTGAATTATTAAAAACTACATTAGACATAAATATGATTTTATTATACTAACCAAATGAGTGAAGTTCAAATGAATATCAACTATGTACAAGATCGGTTTACAACACCTATTAATTACTAGAGAGTAGCAAAAATCACGCACTTGTGCGTCGTAAAAAACACTCAAAGCTCACAATTAAACGACAATCATACTTTCGCTTAAAGATTTTCTCCAGACAGCACATTTACAATGGAGAAATCCGAGGAAAAATCACTCCCTAAAATCAATATTACATTCGTTATTAAAAGATTGGAGCAAAAAGTCTGAAATAAAAAATGATATAAATATACCTAAAAACAAAACTTTTTTTAACATTGTCTCAGTTTGGGCATGGATTTTGTAAGTGTGTGGTGAGTTGGGTTGCTAGAGCAGCATTGGCTAAAACCCCACTCAAAAATAATAACAATAATAATAGTTTTATATAGTTTACCGTTACAATCAACAAAATTGACAACAAACTAAATTTGAAACAAAAATAAAATCAAAACTATTGCCTCATCACAATTCACAACCTTAGAAAGCGAAAGAAGTACAGAGGGAACAGCCCGTGGTCTACATTCCGGACATCTCAAAATCTGTGGAGCATCATAGGTAAGTTTCTTCAGATAGTAGTTCATGAGAGAATAGGGGCATGCTAACAATTGCAATTCTAATGCAAGATTATATAAATAATGTAAATTTGTAGGTTTTTTCCTTAATGCTCGTACCGTTCATGTCCCAAGTGAGGAGAATGTTGCATGGAGGAATTCCTGCATTAACTCCAGAGCATGGGCATCAGTGTCTTCAATTTGGTTACGAAAATTTTGGGCGCAATTGAGACTTCGGCGATGATAAAAACTTCGATTTGAGCAAGAACTTCAGAAAAACCTTGTGGCGAGAAAACGACATCCGCTACGATATAAAAAGTACAAGAATGGTGTCCTGAAATAGATGCGTGGGCTGCAGTTGGTTTCTCGGATGCAAGGGTGTATTGAAGCAAACCAAATATAAGCATGCAATAATTACTTAATTGCAATCATTCATGTTTTCACAATTTATTTTTTGATATTTTTAAAGAATATAAAAAATGTTACCGATGTGCTTGTTTATCTCGTTGTTTATTCCTTATGTGTAAATTCTAGATCACATATTATTACTTTATCAGGTCCCGTTATTGAACAAAATATCTTGCTAATAATTGCAATTTTGACATGTCCTATATTACATTTATGTAATCTATTAGAAATAAATAAATAAAACTTTGAAACTTAGTGTAGTGATCCATCTAGAACAGTCTCGAGGCGCCATCAAGTCGATAAGGGATTAGTCACCTGCGATAAGGACTGAAAGCAGATGTGACTCATTCTTTCTGTGAAATATAATATGCTTTCTAGATTTTTCGAGAAGGTTTGCTATACATAAGCAAATTGAATTGTGTTTAGTCTCAGGGTTGATCAATAGTAAAATCTCAGCAAACTATTTCCGAGGACACACTATAATAGATAAAAAATTGAAAAGCTTGCGTGGTGACTTATCATCGCTCCCAAAAAATCGTAACATTTACCTTCTTTTTGTTTAAAAAAAACAGGCTTAAGAAAATCCAGATTAATACATCAAGAAAATAGAAATGCTACAAACAGTATTGTTTTCAGTGGTGGTCTATTTACTGTAATTCACGCAATTTTCGATAATTAGAATTAGCCAGTCGGGATTCCCAACTTTTCACAGGTTCATTTTCCTCAAACAAAACTGTGAACTCTGCACAAGGGCTGTGTTAGCATTCTTGACCTGGTATGGTTAGTTGCCTATACACCTGTGAATCATTACTTCTGACAGCAATGGTTCTCTGCAAGATTACTATTTTTGTCTTATTTTAATACCTATTCATGGGAAAATATTTTTATTACACTTTCTATGCATTATCCCACCCCTGGGATATTATAGTGGATATACCCATAAAAATGTCAAAATGATAAGATTCTTATTATTGCACAGCCCACCATTTTCGAAAGTTTGACTTTTACAAACATCTGATGAATCAGTTTTCAATAACAACAATTTAGCGGTGCATTTGCTTAAAACAAGATTACGTCATGTGATAAGGCTGGAGATAGGTAAATTAAAAACAATGGCGATGAATCAAAGCATGATGATGCGATGACATACTTTACCTAAACCGAGAATTTAATTTTAGCATGCATTTAGTTCCTACACCAGAAAAGAATGTGTTACTTAGGTCATCTAGGATCAGACCCTTGGAACATTAATCATTCTACAATAATAAGTGGAAAAACAAAAGAATTGTTCATAATAATAGAAATGTGCTATCTGGAAATGTTTGCCTTTGACTTTAGTTTAAAAAACTAACATACAGATAACCAATACTTACGATAACACTTTAAAGATAGAAGCTATAGAAACAAACACTCATTTAAACTTGCAAAGATTGCCGGGATTCACTCAGTAAACAGATCTTGTAAAACATAAATACCTTAAGTTCAAATTGTAACATTTGATCGCTGCTTTAGTAACGATGCCAGAAATTACTCATTTATCCATTTGGATGCATTCTGAAAGTAAATAATGTCCATTAATTGAGTGAATCATGAAAGAACGAACTAAGGTCAAATTAGGCAGTCCAAGTAGAAAATAACCAAAATTTCTGAAGAGTAAAAGTCAAAAAGTAATAAATTGATTTACAAATATGTGATGGGGAGGGGCTAAAAATGTTTACATGTTGAGGAGATACCGTCCACAGTACATAAAGTGAGCAATTTTTTGTAAAGGGGAAATTTGGTATTGATTATCATCTCAATTGGGATGAAACGAGAAATTTGCTAATAATGTTTGACTAGTACGAACCTTCGTTTTTCCATAAATGTTGTACAAACAGAGCAAGTACAATGGAGAACTACGTCACCAATGTGAATACACTACTATTGCCATTACGTTTCAACTCCGATATGTAGCAAACACATTTCCATGAATTAAGTTACCACTAATTTGTTAAAAGATTAAGAGAAAAGTCCTTCGAAATTTATTTTTGAATTTTTTAAACATTAATTTTTAGTAGACATCGCTCGCTAGCAAACCATCCCAATCACTCCCACTCATGATGCATGCTGGGAAAACTGCACTTTACAGATCGAATACCGGGACTTTCACTCCGCTTTTTATGAAATTGTATCTTTATCTCATTGATTAGTGCGCGATAATTTATTAAACGGTAAACCGGAAGAATGAATGGTGCAACAGCAAAAAGAAGAATTTAGCCCAATTCTCACGCACCATTTTACATTTCATGTTCAAATGAAACTTTTCGTACTGGTAGTAATGCGACGTTGCCTTGTATGCAACTCTTTTTTCTTTTATTAAATAACTTCGTGAAGTTAGCAACAATTTGAAGTACATGCCCACTCAAGGACGTTAAAAATACAACGTCCTTGTGCCCACTGCATACATATCCGTGATCGAGAATTTCAAATAGTTCCGCTCTTCAGCTATTATAAAAAATACAGCCTTATTCCAGTGACCACCGGTTTGACTAAATTTCAATGGTTACGGGAATAACTCCGAATAAATTAGACCAATTTTATGGAATCCATCAAGAGAGAGATAATTATTTTGGTCATACAAACTGGTCTCCAGAGGCCCCCTTCCATGGTTTTTGTATGAAGCATACGCCTGTTATGTCCCTTCACTGTACTGCATAAATTACTCAACGCTGATGCACTAAAACCTTCCTCTGGTCATTGTATTTTTTTTATTCCTTACTCTGGTGCAATCGGCGGTTCAGGCCCCTTGTCGGTGCCAAGAACCATCACATGAGCGAGGAGCTCGGTCGGCATCTTAATCGACTTCTGAGGCACTTCTAGGCCGATAGCGAGTAATTGAGCCCCCTTTGCCGTAGGAAACCTCGGTTCCATTGCTCCGATGGAATCCCCATCCTTTTAGGGTGCAGCTGGAGCACCCACTTTCGTCACATATGCGACGTGCGATATCTTAGCGTACCCCGGACAGTTTTAGCGCCAACACTACCAGGCTCCTCTCTGCGGAAAAAGTCCTTTAGATGCCCGCTTTGAAATCATAACTCTGGAGGCGCTTCAAGATGCTGGCCGTGTTACCCGAAAAGCGTATAGCACGGCCTCTGAAATTCAGAGACGTGTCCTAGGGCCAAATTCTAATGAGAAGAACAGCCTCTATCATCAGTTATGTCCGCCTCCGGGTGTGACCTGTGGCACCGTAACACTGGCCACCCTCAACCCGCGGTAACTTTGAATACTCCAGACCCTTTGGGGTTCTTCTGTCTGCCATAAATCCTTGGTCCCTGTCATCTGGGTGCTTTCCTGAGCAAACGGCCCCGACACCACCTTGGGATTTGGTGCATGACCCGCCCTAAGAATAAAATGCAAAAAACAAGTGGGAACATTAACGCGTAAATGGCAACGTGACAACAATGTAAATTACAACAGTACAGTGAAGATGGCTGTTTACTCACAGGTGTTAAAGGGGTTATTTGTTACCTCAGTGACGTGTAAGGCAATGCTTATTATTGTTTTATAATTAATTTCTATTGTATCATATTATTCTTGTATCATTTTATCACGCCTTGCGAAAATTCTTTTATATATTTTATATTTATATGGAAAGTTATTGTAAATAGTACAGGTATATTACAATGTCGTCCTCTGCAATTTACATTTTAGATGTTAAGGGAAAGGTAAAAAACAAGTAAATAGTAGGGCAAAATCTACTTTATAATTTTAGGTACTTATTTCACGGAATTATAGAGGCGATATAGATTTGGGTGTAATCGAAAAGTTTATGCCTTTACTAATGGAAAAAGAGGAAGAAGGCCTCCTAACGCCCATTTTACAAACTCCCGAATGCACGTTCTCCTACATAAAAACTAACAACCTATACATCGTCAGCACAACTAAGAAAAATGCCAACATCGCTCTTGTGTTTGTTTTTCTGCACAAAATCGTGCAAGTGATGGCCGAATATTTTAAAGAACTCGAAGAAGAGAGTATAAGAGATAATTTTGTTGTGATCTACGAATTATTAGACGAATTGATCGATTTTGGCTATCCACAAACCACCGACAGTAAAATTCTGCAAGAATACATCACTCAAGAGGGACACAAATTGGAAATACAACCGAGAATACCAATGGCAGTTACGAATGCTGTATCATGGCGCTCAGAAGGCATTAAATATAGAAAGAATGAAGTTTTCTTAGACGTGATCGAATCGGTTAACTTATTGGCCAATGCAAATGGTAATGTGTTGCGCAGTGAAATTGTTGGAGCAATTAAAATGAGAGTGTACCTGTCTGGAATGCCGGAGCTACGTCTTGGATTGAATGATAAAGTTTTATTTGAAAGTACAGGGAGAGGTAAGTCAAAATCTGTCGAGCTGGAAGATGTCAAATTTCATCAGTGTGTCCGTCTCTCACGGTTTGAAAATGATAGAACTATTTCTTTCATTCCGCCCGATGGTGAATTTGAGCTGATGTCGTATCGACTCAATACGCATGTAAGAGAAGAATTTGTTTTGAGCATTTAAAAATTTGGCATACTTTAGGTGAAGCCTTTAATATGGATTGAATCTGTGATCGAACGGCATGCACATAGTCGTGTGGAATATATGATAAAAGCAAAGTCCCAATTCAAAAGAAGATCAACTGCGAATAATGTAGAAATTGTTATCCCAGTCCCCGGTGATGCAGATTCTCCCAAGTTTAAAACAACAATTGGGAGTGTCAAGTATGCGCCCGAACAAAATGCGATTACTTGGACAATTAAGTCGTTTCCGGGAGGGAAGGAGTACTTAATGAGAGCACACTTTGGATTACCCAGTGTCGAATGTGAGGACACAGAAGGCAAACCTCCGATTCAAGTGAAATTTGAAATCCCATACTTTACAACTTCAGGAATACAAGTAAATTCTCAATATGATGATGTTAGCCTAATTTTTATTTGCAGGTTCGGTACTTGAAGATCATCGAAAAAAGTGGTTACCAAGCACTTCCTTGGGTACGCTACATTACGCAAAATGGGGACTATCAGCTTCGTACTACTTAAATGGCAGTATAACGGTCATTTAATTATAATTTTGTAAATGGATATAATTGAAATAAAACAATTTCTATATTAAACTTTTCTTGTTAATCAGTCATTTACTTATGTAGATCACAAACTGGAAATATCTTAAAAAAGGTGTAACCTAATTAAAACAACATATTTAAAACATCAACTTATTAATAGTTCGAACTAAGTTAGAAAAGAATTTATAATTTACTTGGCTAATTCATTTGAGAGCCAATCTAATCCTTCGTATAAACCATCTCCTTGAGTGGCGCAGGTAGCTTGTATATACCACTAAAACACCAACAGTAACAATTATTATCGACAGACTTTTGTAAAAACTTACACGACGATTACGTAGTTCATTCAATTGTAATTTATCAGTGAGCTCGGCAGCAGTCATTGCATTGGGTAAATCTTGCTTATTTGCGAATACCAACAAGACAGCATCCCGCAACTCATCTTCTTGCAGCTACAACTTTAAATGATACTAAAATTAATTTAAGCACGAAGCGACATACCACATTTTTTAATTCATCTTCCGCTTCACTGATACGTTCACGATCATTTGAGTCGACAACGAAAATAAGTCCCTGGGTGTTTTGGAAGTAATGGCGCCACAAAGCGCGAATTTTGTTTTGACCACCGACATCCCAAACGGTAAAGCATATATTTTTGTATTCCACTGTTTCAACATTAAATCCGATGGTCGGTATCGTAGTAACGATTTCGCCTAACTTTAACTTATATAGAATTGTAGTTTTACCGGCAGCATCTAATCCCACTATAATGAAATTTGTGAAGAGAAAGGTTTAACAAAAAGGGCAGTGTGAGAGTTATAACCTCACCCATTAAAATGCGCATTTGCTTTTTGCCAAATAAACGGGTTAGCACACTCGAAATTGTTAGACCCATTTTAAACTAACAACGGTGAATTTTCAATTTTCTCGTGAAGATTCTCGGAAGCTTTTAAATAAATCAACTGCCACGTAGAACGTACCTTTATTTTCTAGTGTACGTATAAAACTCCAGAATTTGAGATATGCCAATTTAATAATAAAGAACGTGTCTAGATTGGCGGAGGCTGTGTCTACGCTCATGGCAGATGAAATGAAAGGATAGACAAATCGAACGTGCAACAATTACCTAATATGGACATGTCAGGGTCATGGTACTAAAGAAGTTAACCTTTTGTTATCGAATACAAAGGTTTTGAGTAGTTCGACTTTAGCACTGACGAATGAACCTCAAAAATGCTTTATGATCAATGATTTTCTGTATAAGATATGCCCCCTAATACTTTGAATGTATAGAACTTGTTGTATCTGATATCCTAACCTCATTTCATCTAATTGCAAATGCAATAATTGTCACAAAATACTAAACTGGTCTGCTTATATTAACTCACAATGCCTAAGAAGTTTGCTGGGGAGAATAGCAAAGCAGCCGCCGCAAAAGCGAGAAAAGCGGCAGTTAAAGAAGACGAAAAAGTGCAAAAGAAAAAGCAGGAAGAGGAACAATATTGGAAAGAAGATGATAAACATGTCCTTAGGAAGCTACAAAGAAAGGTACATACAGTTTTGAAACTGTAAATTGTTCTATGCTAACTTTACTTGTGGTTATTCACCCGTAGGAAGATCAAGAGAAAAAGAAACAATCAATCGCTGACAAAAAAGCGGAAGTGAAAGCTTTGATAGAACAAGAAACTGCTTCAATTAAAAAGACCCCAAAACTTCCACCACCGCCAAAAGTCACACGGGCTCAAATTAGTGAACAAGCAAACATCAAACCGGTAGTGAAAGAAAAAACTGAAACTCACTTGGACGCACCACTGGAAGAGAATATCAACCGACTAATACCTACTGCTGACGAAGCGCGTTCGGTCACTGAAGCTATTGCATTATTGAGGTACGTACCGTAATTATTCATGATTTGCAAACTCAGTTAAGTAATTTTAGTACCCGAGACGAGGAAATTGATAAACATCCTGAAAAGAGAATGAAAGCAGCTTATGTGGCTTACGAACGTCGCGAATTAGCACTCCTTAAAGAAACTCATCCGACACTACGTCTCTCACAGTTAAAACAAATGGTTTTTAAGGAATGGCAAAAATCACCCGAAAACCCACTTAATCAATAGGTAACCTAGTAATATGCAGCTGAACATTTATCCTGTTATGGATCATCCACAACATTAAAATGTACTTGGTACACTTTATTACTGTGGAAATCCAGTAAAATTGTCTGGTGTTTTATATTTGTTTGCTTGGATTTAAAATGTTGCTGCATACTGCATAATACAATTGTGTCTCCCGGACCTTGTTAAGGTGCACAGTTAGGAAAGAGTTCCTAATTTTTGGACTGTAGTTAAACATTGTGAGTTGTATATATGAATGTTTCTTTTTTTTGTGAAAGAGTTTTGCATAAATAAAATTGGCGGTGCCCAAATTATGCAATTTGAGAAATTTATTGAATGGTAGCAACAGGGAAAGAAAGAAATATCATTTTTAAAATTTGGTTTCGGATGAGATGAAAACGGGACATGGAAAAAGAAAAACGTTTTATTGGTAGGTACTAGCGTTGGGCAAAAAAATCGATTAATCGATTATAATCAAACGATAATCGGGTTTGATTATTCTATTAAATTAATCGATTATTTGATTAATCGATTATTTGATTAATCGGTTATTTGATTTATTTGATTAATCGGTTATTTGATTAATCGATTGTTTGATTAATCAATTATTAAGTAAATTTTAATTGATTATTATTAGCTGGATCATCAGTTTACGCAAAAAGGAGCACTCACAGCTCACAAGTATTATTTTATTTTATAGCGGATGTTAAAATTCACTTTAAGCAGCTAAAATGAATTAAGATTGTATCATCAAAACTAAAGCACACCTCATCGGAGAGTAAGCTGCCTAATCATTTATTTTTATTTATTTTTGACCTTCATTTTCAAATGGATAGGGTTTCAGCCAAGGCTGTTCTACCAACCAACCCACTATGCATTTGCAAATATCCATGCCCGAACCCGGATTCGAACCAGGGACACTTTGTTGATTATTGATTAATCGATCTGCCTAGTAATGAACGATTTGATGAAAAGAGTAATGGAATTATTTTTTATTTTTATTATTAAATAATTAACGTATTAATGCATACAAACAGATATTTATCACTCCTTGTATGTGACAATCGACTTTTGATTAAACGATTAGGTGATTAATCGATTATTTGATTAATCAATTATTTGATTAATCGATTATTTGATTAATCGATTAATCAGTGTAATCGATTATTTTTCATTATCGATTATTCAAACCCGTAATCGCCCAGCCCTAGTAGGTACACATCTATACTGAGATGTAGCCATTTGATTTAAATAACGACGACATTAATTTAGGTACTGTTTGATTAATGTAACAATGAACCAATACTTAACTTTAAGTGAAACCTAAGGTCTATTACTCATGATACTATTTTTGAATGGCACCCTTTGTAATAAATTAAACAAAAAAATACTGTCAAGTACAAATAAGGAAGTTACTAAAGTATTTAATTTATTAGGAGAGGAAACCAGTGTGTAATTTCAGGATTTCAAGGGATCTCTGAGCATATCTTTATCTATTTCACTCTTTCCCTTCAGTAATGATATATTTTTAAAGTATTGTTAGCGCATTTTTGAAAAAAAAATGTTATATTTGTTATGGTTGGCTGGCTGGCTGTCCGGTTGAGATCTCAGCAATTACAATAGCTAGAGACTTCAAATTTTCACTAAAAGCTTTCTGCTATAGTGTAAATGTGCAGGCTCTAGTATATTTTGAGTTAGATTACTTGTCGGATCGATAATTTTAAACTTTGCTAATAAAATACTGATCTGTATTACCAAAAATCATGCATACCCTGATTTACAACTTGTTTCAAAGATGTACCTATTGTACCACAACCACCGGACGCCACTCTGTTGTACTAAGTCGCCTTACATGGGCGCAGGAGACTCTGCATGTGTGGACATTTCTTTCCCCCATATTCATGAGGCTCATGGAGCAAGAAGAAAAACAAAAAAACTGTTCCCGGGCACCTGGTACTGGAGAGCCTAAAAAATTATTCGAAGCACTGCGCTGGACGTTAAAAAAATTGAGACCTGACCTCCCATCTGCTGAAATAGGGCAACATAGGAGTTCTAAGCAACCAGGAAATGCACCTACCAAGACTGCATTGAAGACTGGGACTGCAAAGTATACCAGAACCTTTAGCAAAGCACCTACAGGCTTCAGACTGGCTTTTGTCGATAAAAACGTGGAGGGAATGCTGTCAGAAGGAGCGGTTTCGGCCAAATTGACGGAGTGTCACCACCGAGGGGGAGCGCTGTTGATCACCTGTACACACCAGGTATCTGTGGAATGGTTAAGGTCAGATCTAGCGAAAGTAGCGCCGCGGGAGGGGGCGAATCTTCGATTCGTCCAAGCGAAGAACCTCCTAAAATCAGTACGCCTGGATCGCTGGGGCTCAAGTAGAACCAGAAAATTTCCTGAAAAGGATTGAAATCCAAAATACTGGAGTTACAACCAGAAATTGGCGTGCGGTAGATAAGAAGGGGACACCGAGGGACAAACTTTGATTATCCTTATGGACCAAACTTCCTGGGACAAGATGGGAGACACTTGCAACCCTATGTGAACTTCACCATGGTGACGTTCAAACTACTCTCAGAGACGACGGTGGAGGTTGAGGAAGTAACAAGCATGGAGTGCGAAGAAGCCACAGCAGTTGAGGGAACCACAACCAATTGTGCCAACTACCACACTTCAGTAGGTAAGCATGGTCTTATTATTTTCTTTATGGTAAAACTAGCACAAATTAATCTGCGTCACAGTAGAGCGGCATCTGCCACCCTCTGTGCATACATGAGCAAACACCACATTGATATAGCCCTAGAACAAGAACCTTGGACCTACAAGGGGTATACAAGGTCTGGAACTGAAAGGACGGCGGGACTAAGCCAACCAAAATCAATCCCAGATCGTACATTTTAGCTTGGAATAGCGTTAAGTTACTACCATCAATTCTGTTGCAGAAACCTGGTGGTAGTAATGTTGACAGTGGAAAGGGATGGGAACGAGAGGGGGCTTGTGCCTCGTATTTTCAGACCTCCCTTATGATAAAACTTATCCACAACCAACTATAGTAGTCAGCAAGCTGGTGGACTTGGCAAATGGCATTTCATTAGGTATTCTTGAAGGGTAGACAGTACTGGGGAACACAATACACCAAAAGGTTGCAATGCAGGAATCGACTGGAACCACCTCTAACACAATAATAACAATAATATTGTACCAATTTTCTTAATTATTATTACGTGTATTTTTGGAATGGGGTATTTCATTAAATATCCTCAAGTTTTTTACCCAATCTGTTTTACTACTTATTGAATGTGCAGACCAATTGTAAGTACAGTAACAGATAAAGGGTATTTTATCTGTGGTAGAGTAGGTACATAGTTTTTTTGTTGCCTACTAATAAATTTAAATTTAAGAAAATATTTTATAATTTCAAGGGATTTTCATTGGCACTTAATAACGTGTTATATCAACCAGAACAAAAGTATGTAACAAACGTTGTGGCAAAGAAACTGTATACAAAAACAAAAGATCCTAAATAACATTTATTTTATAATATAAATTTGTATGTTAAATACTAAACGTAAAAGGGTAAGTCGTACGCTCTATGTTTGAGCGGTCAAATTATTTGGTTTATCTACTCCACCAATCAATGAAACACATAATCATATGGCTCAGATGTTGAGGAGTTTCTAGCATACACATGTGTCCCGCATTTGGAATTAACTCTAGAAATGCCCGAGGAATTGTCTGAAAAGCACGAATTACACTACAGGTAGCAATAGTACGCTTTCGTACCCTTTCCATTTCGCATTCTTGAACGAGAGTGACTAAGGTATCCTGAAGACCGTGCACTAGCAATGTCGGAATCAGAATTCTGCGATGAAATGCTGCATCACCCTCCGGCCAACTTTGTCCATCGGCAAAATACTGCAGTATATGATTTGGTACTGCACTTTCTGTGTCGCAAACTCGAAAGTGCTTTCCTCTCAATGAATAGAATATCGTTCTGGAATTGTTTCATAAACTAACATTCGAAGCAGAATTGAAAACCTACCTTTTCATGCCGCAAAATAACAATGGGTGAAAGACTGTACGTAAGCAATTGGTAAGTGCTGTGTTGTCTGCAGGTGGAGGTGGAGCTAAGGGTGTTGGTCCACCTCCGCTTATCAATATCAACTGCACAATTTGATGTGAGCGATACCGACAGAGTGCAGTTGCCAGACTACAGCCAAAGGAATGACCTATCACAATTGAGCTTTTCGATTCGTCACACCCTATGTATTGGTCGAATAGTGCCAGAGTGTACTTTAGCAAGTTTTTAAATTTGTATGCCTCAGGTTGATCGGGAATCGAGCTAAAGCCATGACCAAGCATGTCAGGTGCGACAACTTCATAACCTTTTTGCACCAGAGTGTTTATAATGTGCCACCAAACGTCGGCCGAACTCCCAATGCCGTGAAGCAAAATCACAGTTGGCTTCTAAAACAACAAATTAGTGTGTGGGACTTACTATTTGCGTACCTTTTTAAGAGCAGTCTTTGTGTGTAAACAATTTTTTTTAATTTGTCTTCTTAAAATAACGCCATCGTCTTCCTGAACAAAAGCTAAATTTGAAACACCACCCGTACTTTTATCACATTTAGTTCTTCGTTTTGTTGCTTTCATGAGGTACTCTTGAAATGCCTCGAAGAGTGTTTCTTGAATGAGACGTTCGACAAATGTTTCCAAATTAATAATTTTAGTCGGTGGTATGAAGTACTGCGATAAATTTCTTTGCGACACATTTGAAGTTTCGTATGGTAGCACTGAAAAACGTTGAGATCTTCTAAATGAACAATTACAGTTTCCTAACTTTAAGGGCTTATTCCATCTTGTAAACCAATATTCTTCTGATAGCGAACTCCGACTCATTCGTAATTTACTTTCGACGACCGATTTGTGCAATTCCTCGTTCGGTAACACATGTATAACCCTTAATCGACGATGGTGTGGCAGCAATAAGTATTCACTGAGGGCTGGTGTCGCAGGTTCGACCGGATGAACAGATTGTGCAAATGTAAAATTTGTTAAAAAATATACACACGGATTTATGACTTTCGTAACCGATTCACACAAACTATTCTGCGACACGGTTTCTTCTCGACTCATTGTGCTATTTGTTTTAAACTACAAACAATGTTGTGCCAATATTCCTTCATTTTGACAAAATGTACTTATTAATAAATTTTAATTGTAGTTTAGTTAGAGTTCATTTGTGTGACCTCTTCTATTGTGCCAGTGGCCTATAGTTAATTAATGCAGTTGAAGACTTAAGTAACTTTCTTATATCATTTTATAATAAGGTTTATATTTGTTTAACCCAATAGAACTTCAGGTAAACCAAGAATTCACCTGTTGATCAGTAGTCAGGTAGCATGGTTTTTAAGAAATGTAGAGGGGATCACTTCATTCCTCACCTTCTTCTAATAAGTAGGTACAATTCTGCTTGCAATATTCGTTTATCTTTCACTTTTTTGGTAGGATCCACATCCATATATAGAAAAAATTCATTTCAATTGATTAAAATTATGGATTAACGAATTTATTTTTCCGTTAATTTCCACTTTATTTAATTTATTCCCTTATGCTTCATTGCTTGAATCATCATGCCCCCCCTTCCTTAACCTCTGTTCCATTTAATTAATGACTTCATGTGCAAGGTACCCTCATCTCTAAATTGCACCGTCATCTGGGCTGAAGACGGACAGTTTTTGTTTTTTTCCCAACATTATACGATTGCGTTTGCGTTTTATCCGTCCGCAGCTCCAGACCCACTTCTGCTGTTGAGCTACTTTTAGGGGAATAGTCAATGGCCCTAGAGTCCTGGAATTCTTGCTGTGGTAGCCTATACCTTGAAGGTGTGCAAGACGGCCATCAAATTTCGCGAGGGCATGAATTATTTCCTGAGATGTTTTTGAAAGTAAAACGTACACAACTTTTACATGCATGGAACCATAGTGTCCCGACGACGTAGTGAATGCATTTTCATCCCTCAAGCTACTACAAATTATGAACATTTGCGGCAAAGGACATCGAAAAGTTCGTTGTAAAAATGTACTGTCAACGAAATGAGAAAACTACGAAGCCGTACACGGGCCACATATACACTTGGTGTTCTTCTACAAAAAAGTGAAAATTTCGCCAAAAAAGTGAACATTTCTACAAAAAAGTGGAAATTTCTACAAAAAAGTGGAAATTCCCATAAAAAAGTGGAAATTTCGACAAAAATATTTGATGGCCTTTAAAATGATGGGTCACTCGATGGGGCGGCGGGGGAAGGTCAAATTTCTGCTTTGTTGTCGCCGCTTTCACTTTTTTTCGAAATTTCACTTTTTTGTCGAAATTTCCACTTTTTTGTTGAAATTTCTACTTTTTTGTGGGAATTTCCACTTTTTTGTAGAAATTTTCACTTTTTTGTGAAAATTTCCACTTTTTTGTCGAAGTTTCCATTTTTTTTGTCGAAATTTCCACTTATTTTTGGAATAAGAACACCAAGTGTGTGTATGGCCCGTGTACGGCTGCGTAATTATCTGTTCAAAATCTCAGACCTTTGTGTATAAGAGGCAAATATATCTTAAAAGTTTATCCCAGAACAAAGAGTCATAAGTACTAAATTTAGGTGAAAATTCCGAAATGATTACTGTTTTGAAATACAGGCGCAGTTTTGCGCATGACGAGAAGCTAGATAATCCAGTCATATAAATAAATATAAACCGTAAATGACGTAGCTACTGAACAGCACCCGAAGGAGCAGACTAATAAGGCAACCCCCACTGAAAGGGCGCAGATTATACCCCTGAGTGCCATATAAATTTTATGTGATTTAACTACTTACCTTTGTGGCCAATTATGCAAGTTTGCAGCTAAGACAAGAAAATCAAAAAAATATACAGGGTGGTGCCTAGCGCGACGCTCGACGCAGCATAGGGATTTCAATGGTAATTTCTTTATAGTCAATTACTAGCTCCCCTAATTATTTTAGAGCAAAAGTCTAAACACGTTTTTTTCAGAGAAAAAAATACTGCATCTGTTCATACTATTATTAATAATTTTCCGTTTTTCAAAACCGTAGAAATCGACAAAATAAAAAGGTTCATTTTACAATAAATCAGATATGCCTTGGAATTACCTAAAAAACAGCGATGTGTCAATGACGTGTCGAAGCCAAGGATTGGTGGAATGACAAATAAAGATAAAGATAACTTTTCATTATTTGCCTTTGACGTATATTAAATTTATACTTGTTTAAAATTGTGTATCATGTATTTAACTGAAGAGAAAGAGGAAATGTTAAAGTTGTTTTGTGCCCGCCAAGTAATAACGTCTTTATTTACTGTGAAGGACCCCAATCGACCGATTCCATCAAGCAGTACTAAAGTAGACAGAATTGTGCGCAAGTTTCAAAGAACAGTACAGTGTTGAATCACTACTGCAAGTGCAATAACGTTCAAAATGTCCGTCAAAACCATCAGGAAAACGACAATACATTCAACGTTTTGGCTGCAGTGAAAAACGGAAAATTATAAGTAATCGTATGAACAGATGCAGTATTTTTTTCTCTGATAAAAACGTATTTAGACTTTTTCTCTAAAATAATTAGGGGAGCTAGTAATTGGCTATAAAGAAATTACCATTGAAATCCCTATGCTGCGTCGCGCTAGGCACCACCCGGTATAGAACTCGACTAGTTAGTGCCGGAACTTCCTTTCACTCTAGGTTTTCTCCTGATAGTTCATGGAATTGGCAGCAATTTTGGATTTGTAAACTCAGACAACCATTGTGTCAGTCTTCTCAGATGGAGTTTAGATAATACCTCTAACTTTGGTTAGGAGAGTCCTAGGGTTGGACTCCCAGGTAAGTGTGGTATTAAGGTATGGCTGTTTATGATTCTATGGTGGGTTCAATGGGGAGAATAGCTATTAGCCGCGTCTACTATACAAAATAAAGGCAATTGAAATATGCGCCAGCAGCCGCTGTTAATGCTGTGTTTTTGTCCCTCGAAATGTGCACCTTTTGCATGTGACCACCCAAGGACATAATTTATGTATACGCCGCGCCCACCAGATGCAGCACTAAGTCTAAGTTTAAGGGTGGTTTTGGAGATTGATATGAGATTCCATAACCAGGGTTCGGTGCAATACGCACGCATTGCGGTCGACCTAAAAATCTAATATCATATCATATCATATTTATTATTTGTCACAAAATACATTCCATATACTTGTAGGTATAAGAACAGAACGTACGTAACAATGTGTCATGTGTAAATATAAATATAAATATTTTACATAAATTATAATGTAAGGTAAAGCATACAATGAACAATAAACAATAAAATCATCTTTCGAGATATTCGTTCAAGTGGTAATATGACTGCTCCATCAAAAAATAAAAATATGTAATCAATTTGTATACCTATACATTTTTACAACTGATTAAATTTGTAGTATTAGTTATAAGTCGTGTTGTTCTTTTTTACTTGATAATTCGTCGTACACTGCAGGTTATTCCACAAGCGTGATTATACACTTCATGGATTAATAATGAACCAGTGAAAACTGCGATATATATTTACGTAACAGCCGCCATCGAGATTAGTCACCGGCGATAGGGAAAGAAACCGGATATGACGCGTACCAGACAGATACCGGTTTTCTGGCACTAATCCCGTATCGGTTCCTGTTATCATAACTTCTTGAATACCGATTCCAGTTCCAATCAGAGGCTCATAAAGGCAATCGGTTCCGGTTCCAACAACTACTGGAAAAGATTCATCCGACGCCGACCTTTGCTGATGTTGTCAAGCCCACTCTTCATTTAAAGAGGCAGATTTTAGTATAAATGGTCAGGAAAGGGATAAAGGAACGTATTATAATTAATTTCTTTTTATACAAAATTTTCCCACCCATTTTGTCAAACGTTTGTGCTCAGTTATAATTTTCTTGTTTATTGCATTTGAAGAAACTCAGAAAGAAGTGATCTTGTGTGACCACGACCCAAGTGGAAGTGGAAACAATGCTTTAGATATTGTTTTGTTGCGCCAACTTTACGTAATTACGTTAATCTGAATACTTCTTCTGTACAAACTTCATGTCACAACAAATTTTTCCTTTTCAGCTCTTTCCTGGATTTTTCTTTTTGGAAGATTGTCGTGTTACCAGAAGTTGTAATTTCTTAAGCACGTAAATCATGTCTGACGGCGAGGACGATTTTATGTGCGAAGATGAAGAAGATTACGGACTGGTAGGTGTTTCCTAACCTCACTTTCATTATACTGCCATAAATTTGATTCTTTTCGCAGGAATATTCAGAGGACAGTAATTCCGAACCCGACGTAGATCTTGAGAATCAATATTACAATAGCAAGGCCTTAAAAGAAGATGAACCAAAAAGTGCATTAACGTCGTTTCAACGGGTGTTAGATTTGGAAGGCGGCGAAAAGGGAGAGTGGGGTTTCAAGGCGCTTAAGCAGATGATTAAAATTAATTTCAAATTGGCGAGTACTATCAACTGCATTCATTTTGTTATTTTAACGTAAACATCATTTTTAGTCTAATTTTAAGGAGATGATGGTCCGCTATAAGCAATTACTTACCTACATTAAAAGTGCAGTAACACGAAATCATAGCGAAAAGTCAATTAACTCAATTTTGGATTACATTTCTACTTCTAAAAATGTAAGTACAAATCTTATTTGTGCGGAATGTATTGTGGAAAACGAATGCTTGAACTTAGATGTAAGCAAGTGAGATCGAAACCTGCATGTTGTGGCTGGTAATAGAAATAAATTGAGAAGGTGTGGTCGTTGAAGGTAATGGCTTATCCGAAAGTTGTTAGGCTTTTAATTTCATGGAGTATCATCAACATCTAAGTTTAAGTCAGGCGTTTGCGGAGTTATTCCAATACTAATTGCATTTTAATTTTACATTAAAGATGGAGTTGCTGCAAGATTTTTATGAAACGACATTAGAAGCACTTAAGGATGCCAAAAATGATAGGCTGTGGTTTAAGACAAATACCAAACTAGGAAAACTTTACTACGATAGGCAAGATTACAATAAGTTGGCCAAGATCTTGAAGCAGCTTCATCAGTCCTGTCAGACGGATGATGGTGAAGATGATCTTAAGAAGGGAACGCAGCTTCTAGAAATTTACGCTTTAGAAATACAAATGTACACCGAACAAAAGAATAACAAAAAATTGAAGGCGTTGTATGAGCAAAGTCTTCATATAAAATCCGCAATTCCTCATCCCTTAATTATGGGAGTCATAAGAGGTAATTCATAATTATGTATAACCTTGAGTATAACCATTTGTATAACATTCAGAATGTGGGGGTAAAATGCACTTACGCGAAGGCGAATTTGAGAAGGCGCACACTGACTTTTTTGAGGCGTTTAAGAATTACGACGAATCCGGAAGTCCTCGTCGTACTACTTGCCTCAAGTACTTAGTCTTGGCGAATATGTAAGTCAGGAATTCAAATGCAGACTTTGCAAGGAAATGTTTTAGGCTTATGAAGTCGGGAATCAACCCATTTGATTCTCAAGAGGCGAAACCATACAAAAATGATTCAGAAATTTTGGCAATGACCAATTTGGTTAACGCTTATCAAACCAATGATATTAACGAATTTGAATTAATTTTGAAACAGAATCGGCAAAATATTATGGATGATCCTTTTATTCGTGAACACATTGAAGGCAAGATCTCATTGTGTATATTGAACCCTTTATATGCTCTTCCCGTTGCAGATCTTCTGAGAAATATTAGAACTCAAGTATTGATTAAACTAATTAATCCATACACGCGAATTTATATTCCTCACATATCGACGGAATTAAATATTGATGTAATGGAAGTCGAAAATCTGCTGGTTTCTTGCATTCTAGATAGGTAAATATAGTATAGTACAATATATTTTTATTGTAATACTTTTATTTTGTTAGTACTATTCATGGTCGCATCGATCAAGTTAATCAGGTTCTACTTTTGGATCGTACCACTGTCAACGCAACTCGTTATAATGCCTTAGATAAATGGACAAACCAACTTAAATCTTTACATATATCCATAATTAACAAAATGGCGTAAAATTCGACGATATTTACGAGAAAATTATTTATTGTTTTGTTCTCTTTGTCTGATATTTTGAACCATTTTCCATAATCAAATATGTCCCATTATGTTTAGCCATTAAATCGTTTTCGTTAGAGAACAAGCTCCCTTATTTGCATGACATCCTTAAGAACTCCTTCGACCGTACCAAACTCATCAGCACCGGTTTTATGGAATTACATAACCACACATCCTTGTTCCCAAAAGCTCTTAATTGTATATAAAATACTAATTCATACAAAAATAAATGCATGTTATTTTATTAGATAAAAAAGTGTTTTGATATGCCAGAATTAAATTTTGTGCTTTTTCTGTTCATCAGGGAAACACATTGTTGTGATATGCAAAACTAAATTTTGTGTTTTTGGTGTCGAACTCTCTCTTTAGTTATGTGGGTGGAGCAAAGCTATATTCACCAGTTTTGTCCAGTAAACGGCAAGGAATAAAATTTTTTGTTAACTCTTTCTTTTTGGATATGCTGGGATCATCAATTTCTTCGGGAAAACATCAAACCATATTGTCTGATGCATAGGAAGGGTAGTAGGGTAAGTTTTTTGTAAAACGAATTAAGTGAAAGAATATAAGGAGAATAGTAAACAACTCACACGAGTTGGAAAATTCTGCACTAATGACAAAAGTACAAAAAATTACACGAGACCATCATCTTCGGACGTTTAAATATAGATATTTAGAATGCTCATTTTTTTGAAATCAAAGCCTTCTAAAAATTCAAAATCTTACGATCTTTTGTAAACTTTGAAATATCTTTTGAATTTTTTCGTGTTTTCAAAAGGTTGTATAATGTAGATTCTCAAAATATTCATAATCCTCAACCTGTACATTTAGAATCTTCAAACTGTTCAAAACATTCTGATGTTTAGGATTTTCTAAATATGTGGAAAGTGCAGAAACTTATATGGTCGCCGAGGTATATTTGAACTTTCATTTAGGCGTAACACAGTCCCTTTTCGGGTTTGCTTTCCTGAAATGAGCTCAAGCCTAAAAATTAAATATCCAAATTGAAATTGAGAATTAAGAAACCTCGTATTGATAAAAAAAATGATTCGCTAAACCATCCCTTCATTTGATTGCTTTTGGTAACAAGTGCTTTCTGCTGTACACAATGGACGAAACTGCTATTGATCTAGTTCGGCAATATACTATAATCTAGTGATAAATATTATCACGATAATCGGTATAAAGAAAATGCATGGGAAGTAACAAGAAGGTAACAACAGATACTATGAAATCGTTAAAATTTTGGCAGGGTACATTAGGGATAAAGGAGTAAGACTGACAAAAATGTTTTTTTATATGAGTTAAGCGCCGTGGCGTCAAGCTAAAAATTAACTGAAGGGCGTACTTAATGTCTCGCACGACCCCTGGTATTTTCCCAAAGGTTACCTGCAGTTCAACCTTATCGTAGCCGTTAATGACGATAAGAAACACTCCTGTTTTATTCGTAACCCGAGTAGCGGAAAATGGAACTTCCTTTTTTACTTCAACTCCTGGCTAATAGGTGGGTATTCATCAATTTCCAACGAAAGGCAATAATTATAATTCTAACCAACGGCCTAAAACATTAAAATAACACAATTATCCTAAGTTTATCGAACGAGTCCCACTTACCGAATAACGGCACAAACACCCCAAAGTACCAAATTAACAATGGCTTTATATAAATTTAAAAAAATGGGCAAAGAATAAGCTCACATTTTTGCTTATCGTACGTATGTCCATGCAAGGGCAACCACTCGCCTCGATTACACAAATTTTAAAACAAATTCCGCGGGAAAAATTTAAAACCACTACGAAACGCTAAAGTAAAACTTATCTCTCTGGTGTCTGTACAAATGAAAAGCAGTCCCGGAAGTACCTCCACAGTCAAAGTTAGCGTGGCTTGCATGGCTCCACCGTCTGTACCTTACATAGCTGCTTTCTGTAAGTTGCCCTGCTCATGGCAGCTACCATCCTAGTGTACCGTACCTTGGCCTTATCATTACCGTGTAAAGCCAAAGTACCAATCGAGGGTTCAAGCCCCATGTACAGCCAAAAGCCCTTCTACATGCCCATAGACATGCAGTGACTTTTTTACTTATTCGCTCAATGTGCCCTTTCTATGTCAGGTCTTATATGATAATTCCCAAATATTTCGCTAACTTGGTCAGACCCAGTTGACGCCATTCAAGAGTCCGCCCTCGTATTCGTAAATGGAACAACCTCAGTCTTTTCCGGGTTAACGGAGAGGCCATGGCTACTGTACCACCTATCCACTTGTTGAAGAGCTCTTTCGCGGTGTTTAGAAACTTTCCTGTTATAACGATCCCGAGATCGTCCGCATCCGTGTGTATACGATCAGTCCTAGTTCAGAGTGCATAGGAAACCGGTCTAACAGCAGTGGACACGACACTCCGTTCCGTACCCTGCGAACATCCTCCAGTAACCGTTTCCGAGCGATACAATCCTGAGGTTCTATGAACGGATATGCAGTATGAGCCATGAGGAGTAACAAGCAACTCTGAAAATACTCCTGGTGGTACAAATCGCTCGCGAAGCAAAAATACAGACTGGAACTGCCCAACACGGCTAAATTCACTAAAAACAGCCGACTGGGAGACTTACAAGGTGAACCTAAGGGCATTGTTTAAATACAACTGAGGCAATGTAAAAAGAAAATTAGGAGAGAGGCATGGAAAAGCTTTTGCAGTTCGGTAGAATCATCATTCATCCTCTGTATCACTTCAGCGCATTTTTGTGTGGCAGATCAGTGTTTTATTAGCCAGTGTTGACTCCACCATCAATAAAACCTTGTCGAATGCTACCACATTCACTTTGTCGGTACCCGCTTCCACTTCCCGTTCTCCCGCAATTCGAGTTTGAAGTTTTACTCCATCAGTAAGATCTCGTCGGAGGTTACCATTATATTCCCTTATCGGTGCCCACTTCCGACGTCCCGTTCACCCGCAATTAGAGTTTGAAATTTTTACTCCACCATCAGTAAGATCTCGTCGGGGGGTTACCATATTCCTTTTGTCGGTACCCACCTCAGACGTCCCGTTCACCCGCAATTCGCGTTTGAAGTTTTTACTCCACAATCAGTAAGATCTCGTCGGGGGTTACTATATTCCCTTTGTATTTATGTACTAGCACAATGAATACCTATATTATTATTATGACGCGTGTAAACATTACTTTTAATGTACTAGCACAATGAATATATATTATTATTATTATTTATTATCTCTCTTGTTCTGCCCTCAACAGGCTTGCGCCCAATTACAGAGTGACCCGCATAATGCTTTTTAGAGGTGCCTCTGCAGGAAGGTCTTAAGTTGTTCTGTACTACTACGTGTGTTTGGGGTTATCTATTTGACAGCGCCAACAATCAAGTCAAAGGTGTCTGCGCATCCGGTTGAGACATGAAGAATCGTTTAAATGCGTCTGCTAATCTTGAAAAGAATACGTATCTCCCACTGAACTATACTGGAACGCGCGCTCCGCCGACCAGCGCGATCCAAAAGAGAGGGCCACAAGGAGGATCTCTGTCCCACTCTCGCGCATGCCTATTTGATACGTTTTGAATTTATATTACTGATCAGTTTCGGAAAAAATCATTCTGATAAATACCTCGAGTATGCTGTATAGGACCTTGCGACGCTGAGTAACTCAGAGAAGGAAACCTTGCAGTGTGATATCGCCATGAAGGAATTATATTTCATGTCTCGACCTTCGAAGATCAGTGGTAGTATCTCTTTCTCTTGCCCGAGTCACGACGTTTTAAAGCGAAGACTAAGCGAATCTCGACCGCCTACTCTGTCGTAGCGGTGCATATTCACTTCTCTTTTTCGTGCTGTGAACGATAGTCCCGTTGTGTGCATTTTAAAATGGGCAAAAGGAAGAGCGATCACGAATTCAAAAGGCTCAGTAAACGTCTCAAATCTCTTGAACAGAAAGTTCAACGGAGGCGTATCCTTGTTTTAGACTCGGATTCTTCTAAAACAGGTAATAATACTTTTCTTTCACGTTATTGTTTTAGTAGTCACTATTTGGAATTCAGCTGACTCAACGAGTAGCATTACAGGGTTCGTTATATCGCTGTGACGGTTTCGCCAGCTTGCAGAGTGATTGCGCCTGAAAATTGTTTGAAACAATTTGTCAGAGAGTTCGTTGAACTTACCAATCATACGACACATATTTACGTGATTGAATCACTTTTTTCGCATGTGTTTACTTGGTTGCACCTGAAATTGTTTGAAACAATTATCAGAGGGTTCGGGGAACCTACCAGCCAGGTATCGTACTTATTTGCGATTTATGTAAAAACACTCGTTCCGCTCCCGCCTAATTTTGATTTTTCTATCAGACGATTCAGATCGAGACGAACCAAATTTAATACAAGACGCCGGGGACCCAGGTGGTACCCACAATGACGCCGTGACAGAAAATCTCGACCCCCAATTACTTTCTCTAATTGGAGAAAAAAATAATCCACCAACCGAGGTAGGGGAAGCAATTCACCCAGAACTAGTCCTCTAAGATGGAAAGACCTTGTGAGGAATGGGTTATCAGAAGATTTAACCAAGGATTTAATAATCAAGTACCCGATCCCAGAAAACTGCACCTTTATCAAACCCCCAGAACTCAATCCGGAGGTGAAGGGAACAATCTCGGAGGCGGCGGCGGCGAGAGACACTCGTCTACTCAATAACCAGAAACAATTAGGTGTGGCTTGGACTGCGAACGCAAAAGTGCTCAACAAAATTGTCAAAATCGAGGACATTCCGGGGGACTTAACATTTTTTCTGGCGGAAAATATCAGCAACTCCTCTAGGTTGCTATCCAACCTATTTTATACACAGTCGAACATTAGAAGGTCACTAATTTTAAACCTTCTGAATGAGAACCTGAAAGAAACTTTTCAAAATTCGACTCCTGACAGTTTACTTTTTGGCAAATCTATGTTAGACAACATACGGTCAGCAAAAGAGGTACAGAAGTCAAAGTCGGAATTACAAAAAACTCCAAAATTTGCGGAGAGAACAAAGCAGTTAAACTGGAGGGGTCCACCCGCGTCCTTACAGAGAAGCAAACCCCAGAGTGGACCGGTCAGCAACAAGAGTGCTTCTCACGGCGGAAGGACTTGGGACATCCGCAATTTGGCGCTCCCTCAAAGGAAACCCAAAACACGGTACAGACCTACATCAGAAAAGAACCAGGAAAGGTCAAGACATTACCAATATCGAAGAACCAGGAAGCCGTAGAACCAGAGACAAGTTGGAAGTTCGCTGGCAGAATTACTCATTTTGTAAGTAACTGGCGCGAAATTACAAACGATAAAGTTCATTTCGCCTACATTTTTAAGACCGAAACCCGATGGCTCCTTTAGATTCATATTGAATCTAAAACGATTAAATCAGTTCATAAAACAGGATCACTTTAAACTAGAGGATTATAAAACCACCATCAACTTAATTAACCAAGGCGACTACTTCATAAAACTGGCATACTTTCTCATACCAATAGCTGCCCAAAGTAAAAAGTTTTTGAGATTTCTTTTTGACAATGTGGTCTATGAATTTAACTGCTTGCCGTTCGGGCTGTGTACAGCTCCGTACGTCTTTACAAAAATTTTAAAACCGGCGCTGGCCACATTGAGACTACAGAACTTGACATCTGTCGTGTATCTGGATGATTTCCTATTATTAGGGAAATCCGCTCAAGAATGTCAAAGGAATTTCGAAGTAACTTCCTGGTTATTAGAAAAATTAGGTTTCATAATCAATTTTAGTAAGAGCCAGTTGACCCCAAAGCAAAGCTGCACTTTCTTAGGATTCATTTTCGATTCATCAAACATGACTCTTTCCATTCCGGAAAATAAAAGACACAACATTAAGAAATTAATATCGCATTTTGGGAGAAAAAAGCAATGCAAAATTCGGGAATTTTCCAAGCTTATAGAAACGCTAATATCTGTTTGTCCCGCGATACGTTACTCATGGCTTTTCACCAAAATATTTGAGAGAGAAAAATTCCTAGCTCTCCAACTTAATAATAATAATTTCGAGGGAAGGATTACCTTAACTCAAGACGTACACACTGATCTCCAGTGGTGGGCAAAAAATATCTCTAATGGATATAACCGGCTAAGAGATACAGAATTCAAACTAGAAATTTTTTCGGACGCGTCCAAGTCAGGTTGGGGAGCCGTAGCTAACAATAAAACATTCCATGGATTCTGGAATAGTAAGGAAAAAATGCATCACATAAATTACCTAGAATTGTTAGCAGCGTTTCACGGTTTAAAGAAATTTGCAAAAAACCAAAAAGGTGGTAATTGCTTACTGAGAATCGATAACACTACAGCGGTAGCTTACATAAACAGAATGGGGAGCGTTCAATACCCTCTTCTAAATAAACTCGAAAAATATGGCTATGGTGTGAGAGGAGGCAAATCTTTATAAAAGCTGTATATATAAAATCTAAAGACAATGCTACCGCGGATTTCGAATCAAGGAGGGAAAAACCAAGCACAGAATTCATGCTAGCAAACGCCCAGTTCGAAACGATCATTAAGACGTTGGGGACACCAGAAATAGATTTGTTTGCGAGTAAGAAAAATAGCAAATGCCAAAATTTTGTCACAATAGCTACTGACGCTTTCACTTTTCCGTGGGAAAACCTATTCTTCCCCCCATGCTCAAACAGACTAATCTTAAAAATTTTACAAAAAATAAAAGGGGAAAGAGCCAGAGGGATAGTCATAGTGCCCCTGTGGCCAACACAAGCCTGGTTTCCCTTATATCAGTCCTTGCTCGAATCAGAGCCAGTGTATCTTGAGCCACATACTAATTCTTTTCACTTCTCCGACAGAACGACTCATCCACTATCGAAATCGACGACACTAATGGCCGGAATTTTATCAACAAGATTTTTGAAAACATGAACATACCCAAATCAGCAATAAACATTATCATCTCTTCACTCAGTACATCAACCATAAAACAATACTCAGGACACTGGAAAAAATGGTTATCATTTTGCACCCGTAAAACTACATCTCCATTTACCACAGATATAAATATGGTTTTAGAGTTCCTTACAGATCTTTTTCACAATAATCATTCTTATACTACCATCAATACTGCGAGGTCAGCAATATCTTTCATCACCGGTAATACTGTAGGAGAAAATCAAAAAATTAAAAGGCTTATGAAAGGAATCTACAACATCCGACCCAGCAAACCTAAATACAATGAAACGTGGGATCCAAAACCAGTTCTCGAGTTTCTACAGAACTTACAACCGAATTGCACCATACCACTTAAGGGTCTCTCAGTAAAACTAATAACCCTAATTTTACTTTGTACAGGACAACGGCTACAAACATGTTACTCCATTAAGATAGACGATATTAAGACTTCAGATAAAGGGCTTACTATATACATTACAAACAGGATTATTATCTATCATAATGGGTTGGCTACGTGCTAGAATAAGCATAGCTATAATCAGAGCCACCAGCATGTGTATCCGTGGTACCCGCCACAAATGGAAGCATACATATGCCTATGAAGATGGAGCCGCCCTCCCCACTTTCCCATAAAAATCCATATTTATATTTACATTTATTTTTTAAGTTATTTTTATAATATCCAATTACCAGCTATTAATATTAGAAATTAAAGTTCAATAGTTCTCAAACAGGATTAAAACGTCGGACCCTAAGCAACCTCAGCCAACATTACTTCTTCCGTATTTAATAAAAAAAACCCAAATTATGCGTTGCGTCCTGCTTAGAAACCTACATATCACGAACAAAATCGCTCAGAGGAGAGGAAAATAGATTATTTATCTCTTTCACACCGCCATATAAGGCGGTTTCGATCCAATCCTTGGGTCGATGGGTGAAAACAGCGTTTGAGAAAAGTGGAATACCTACTAAATATTCACCACATTAGTACAAGGCATGCATCCACCTCATCTGCAAAACGAAACGGGGTCCCTCTGGAGTTAATCAAAAAGGCGGCAGGGTAGTCGCCAACAGTACTCGCTCACAACACGGTACACAACATACTGTAATATCTCCACCTCTAACCCAAACAAACACAAATACATCTTACCGAACAAACAAGTACAACAAATGATACAACATATACTACAATCGGAGATTGAAACAAACCACATTATTACAACCCATTAGTATTCAACCCAAACGCAAAAACCTAAACAGCACTTTTGACTCACAACATACTGTAATATCTCCACCTTTTACTCAACCAACCACACAAATACAACTTCCTGAACAAAATACAAGTAACGCAACATACACTACAATGACAGGTTCACCTAATAAAGTTACACGTCCTAGCACAGTTAAAAAACACAAAAGTGTGCTAAACTTGTAGAATTTTTTTTTCTCTATAGCGTTGGCTATTGTGGCCTTCAATATCTATTTTGGTAAGTACGAATTACATACTAATTACTATTCCTGTATACTAATCATTACTTGATTTTAATCCGTGCGATTAGTTAACCAGGCTAGACCTGCGTTCTCACAAGAGACACCAATAATAAACGGATACAACGAAATATCAATGGATCCTCAGTGTTTTATTAGCCAGTGTTGACTCCACCATCAATAAGACCTTGTCGAATGCTACCACATTCACTTTGTCGGTACCCGCTTCCACTTCCCGCTCTCCCGCAATTCGAGTTTGAAGTTTTACTCCATCAGTAAGATCTTGTCGGAGGTTACCATATTCCCTTATCGGTACCCACTTCCGACGTCCCGTTCACCCGCAATTAGAGTTTGATAATAATAATAAACCGATACAACGAAATATTGAAGCATCCTCAATATTAGGTACAATCACTTTTAACGACAATTTATTTTAATCTTACAAAATACATTTTATACTTAACAAAAATGCATCAAATTTATGTCTTGGGCATTGAGATTATGCTCTTGGTCTTTTTCCCAACGGTCTTGGTGCGTAAATAACGATTTTGACATGTTTTGACCAAAAACCATGTGATCGTCAAAAATAGATCGAATTCATGTTTTGGTAAATGGTCGTCGGAGGTACCATATTCACTTTGTCGGTACCCAAATCCGGCATCCCGTTCACCCGCCATTAGAGTTTGAAGTTTTGACTCCACCATCAGTAAGATCTCGCCGGGGGTTACCATATTCCCTTTGTCGGTAGTTTGATTTTCCGTTAGAAACTTCTAATAAAACTTTTAATCTGAAATTTAGCATTAGTAAACTACACAAATGCCATATTTGTAACTAAATTCATTCTAGAAATATTACACCTACCGACCCGACTAGTGTGAAAGTTGACCTTAAAATATGCCTCATCAGTGACAGTGACCATCATGCTGTTTTTCAACTGTTTATAACGGTCCCGAACTTCACGAATTAATACGTTATTGAATGTTAACAATCCGAACTGATATCGTTAAGTTCATTGTCTGTTTATATGTGAAGGTTGACGTACTTGTGATAAGACTCGAAATAGTTTAGTTTTGTACTTCTATTGCATCCTTGCATCCTCGAGTATTACTCACACATAATGTACAATAGATTAAGCTTTCCTAGATCTACTCTTTAAGGACAACTCATCCCTTTTCTGTGAAACCAAGAGCTGACTACTAATCTTTGTGAATCACCAATAGGCAGTAAAAGGACTAACCATCAGAAAAGAAGGGAGACTTAAAACGGCATCCTAAAATGTAACATTGTTTTTACCATGTTACCATGTTGTTTTTAAATGTTATTTAATTACTGTAAATCGGTAGTGAGTTTACTTTATTTAATTCGTTGCCTTACTACCAGCCACACTACGGGCACAACAAATTGGTGGCAGCGGTGCGATTCGCGAGTGCGATATAATTTCATAAACAACTATTAAAATATACATAAAAATTAAAGCCATTAATGATCACTATGGAACAATATTAAACACAAGAACACTAAGACTAAGGATGTGCAGTAAGAGTGAGGAATTCGTTCACAGTGTAGAAGCAATGATTGAATAGCAACGTTTTTAACTTCCGCTTAAATATAAATTTATTTTGAATAGTTTTCAGATCACTTGGAAGCTTATTAAAGAAATTTACACCGGCGTGATTTGGTGATTTAGTACAATAACTATTCTTCACTTTAAAATTTACAAAATCGGTTTTGTGTCTGGTGTTATAACTATGAATGTCACAATTCCTCAGAAGGTTGTGCTTCTTTAAGTGAATGTGACATAGAGTTTGAGGAGGTATATAGATGCCACGGTCAATATTTTTTTGCTTTTGAAGAATTCACGGCACGAAGTTCTCCCACTAAGACCAAAGATCAATCTTACTATCCTTTTTTGTAATACAAAAACCCTTTGAACATCTCGACCCTGCCCCCATACTATAATTCCATACGCTATAGCTGAATATCCATATGCATAATAAACATTTAAAAGTGTTTCAGTATCCAGCATTGATTTTAACGTGGTCAATAAGTAATAGCACTTGTTTAATTTATTGCAGACGTTGTTGATATGGGTGTCCCAGGAGAGCCCACTATCGCATGTAATTCCCAGAAACTCTACTGATGTAGACGTATAGACTATACTCTTGCCTAAAGAAAACTGGTTAAAAAGATGATTTTTTTCGTATGCTGTGATGTTCGATAATGATGTTTTTGCAGAATTAATTATTAGATGATTCCTAAAGCACCAATTTGAAAATGCACTCCAACATGCGTTAATTTTCTTTATTAGATTAGCCGTTGTAGGGTCAGATATGATCATACACGTATCGTCAGCATATATGAGCAATTTACCATGTGTAATAAAATTAGGAAGATCATTGATGTATAAGAGAAAGATAAGTGTAAAGTGGTCCCAAAACGCTACCTTGTGGAGTTCCTAAATCTAACTTAAATTCATCCGAAAGAACGTTGTTGACGCGTACCATAATTCTTCGTTCTTCTAAAAATGACACGAACCAGTTGTTAATGGATCCTCGGATTCCAAGGTTGTATAATTTGTCGGATACAAATGCTTTATCTACAGTGTCAAAAGCTCGAGTTAGATCGAAAAAGATAGACACAACGTATTCACCGACATCTAATTTACTGTTCACGAACTGTATGTATTCAGCAATACTTGATTCTGTTGAAAAGCCATTTCTAAAACCGTGCTGACAATTGGTTATTAGTTGAAATTTGTTTAAGTACGAGTAAACTCGTTTTGCCACGACCTTTTCTATTATTTTTGAGAACGTACTTAAAACAGCAATCGGACGATAATTTGCGACATCGCTAGGGTCACCTTTTTTATGTAGTAAAGTTACGGAGGCCAATTTTAAGGCTGATGGAAATTGGCCCTCCTTAATTGAAACATTAATGATGTTCGCAATATGAGGAGCAATCAATTCTTTACAATACTTGATTGCGCTTACAGGTACCTCGTCTAACCCAGTTGAGTTTTTATTTGGCAGACTACTTATTATCTCGATAACTTCGTCACTTGAGACTGATGTAAAAAACATTGATTGAGTTGCAGATTCACTTATCGTACATTCCTTACTTAAATTACTACCAAAATGATCACTAATTTTATTGACAATGTCTGTTGATAGATATTGACCAAAAGCTGCAGCCATATCATTCGAACATGTTAAAGTTTTATTCGTATAATTTATTTCTTTTATTTTAGTATTCGTTTGTTTACATTTGACTTTGTTAACTAAGTTCCAGCTAGTTTTGTTTTTATTAGATGAGTTGTTGATTAAATTTTTGTAATAATTTTTCTTTTCCAATATTATCTGATGTTTTATTTCTCTTTTTAAGGTTTGGTATCGTTTAATAAGATTCTCGTCGTATATTCTTTTACGCAACCAATTTAAATTCTGCAAAAGTTTCCTTTTTTGATACAAATCTATAGAGAAAGGAATTCTATCACCTTTATTAGAGTTGGAAATATTCCTTTTTCTTTTTGGACATGCAATATCGAAGCACCAAAGAAACGTTCCTAGAAATTTGTCAAATAGGCGATTGACGTTAGAATTATTGAATTCCTTAAATTGGAATTCTGCGAAGCGTTCCTTGAAATCTAGAAGAGACCGTTCCTTGATTATTCTATACGTGTGAAGGTAATAGTCGTTGGTGTGTTCTTTAATATCGCAAGAAGCAACGACTAATTCAAGAGTTTGACAATGATGGTCAGATATTCCGGGATCAAAATTTTTTGTTTTTAAAATATGAGGTACGTTGCTGATAACATAATCTATTGAAGAACTGCTGGTGTAATTAATGTTGGTGAAAATTCTAGTTGGCGTAGTTATTAATGATACCATTTTGAATGAATGAATTAAGTCAAAGAGTTTCATAGTATTTATGTCGTTACTAAATTGGTTTATGTTTAGATCACCAGTAATAATTACGTTTTTAAAGTTTTTTGCGGCCAAGTGTAAAAGTTTATCAAACTGAGAAAGAAATATGTGCATTTTTTGTGCACATGAAGAAGATGGTCTATAGATATTTATGAAACAGTAGCACTTCCTAAAGGCAACAGCACAACACTCAATAGCCTTTTCAACCGACAAATTGTTAATGTAAGAAATTGAAGTACAATCGGATGAAATCGACGCTTTTACAAATATTGAAGACCCACCTCTGGTTTGGTTGGAACGAGAAAAGTGTGACAATAATTTGCTAATGAATAAAGCTAAAACTCAACAAACCCTTAACGAACCAAAGTATTAAGCGAACGCAGAGAGCTTGGATTATTGGGCGTAACACTTGATTCGGAGTTGAAGTGGGACCAACATGTTAACGTTCAGCGTGTTAAATTAGCTAGAGCACTATTTTTGATTCGCAATTTAATAAGGGTGACTACGAAGGAAACTGTTATGGCAGCATACTATGGCATATTTCATTCGGTATTATCTTATGCAATTCTTGCATGGGGCCATTCTGCCCACTCTCGAGTATTATTTGGTTTGCAGCGCAAATAAGTTCAATCTTATTCCCTAAGCACTGTACATTCAAACTCAAAGCACACAAGGTTTCATTAATAATAACAGTTCTACAATTGTTTACCTGTTTGTTATTGTCGGTGGTGGAGCTATTTAGGTTAGGATTGTTACTTGGCTGGACGATGTCGAATCTTTTTTTGTTTCTCCGATAATTGAGTCAAGTTTGTAGGAAGCAAATACTTCATTCGCTTCAAAAATTTCTTGCTGCAGTGATTTTTCGTTGACGCTAGTAGGCACTCTAGTTGAATTATCACAATTTATATAAACTAAATTTGAATTAACTTCCGTAAAACTTAGTAAAGGGATCGAATTTATAATTTCTATTAGAGATTTAATTAATGTAAACTTTCCACTTTTCCTCAAGTGAAGTCCATGCGAAGTGAATTTTGTTGAATTAACTACATAATTAGTGTTGATATAGTGGAATTTGCAATTATTATTATTTAATGTATCAAAGATTAGTTTGTTGTTGAGGTAAATAAATTTGTTTAAAATACGTCTGCCTTGCCAATAGGGCGTTTCGAATAATATGAGGTTAGTACACTCTGCCAGAAGAGTCAAGTCGCGATGCAGTTCGGAGGAGAGGCTCATGCCCTTGATTGCGTTATTGGAGCCTCGTCTAACATAGCATTTGGCTTAAAGTCCACAGTTATATTATATTTACTGAGATCTAGTAATGAAGTTAATATATCTAACCATCCACGTACTTGGCTATCGCCTAAAACAACAAGTCTTCTTTTAATTGCACTTGATTGTTTTGGAACAGTGGTTTTGACTGTACGCTTTATGTCTTCTTTGACGATACCCTTGAGCGGTTGAGGGGCTGCCTCTTCGCGTACTACAGCTCGAGTCGAAAACTTGGCGCCAACTTTTTTACTTTGCTTGTTTTCAATCGATGCTAATTTTTCTAAACTCGAAGCGCAGGTGACTGATTTATTTATTGCTTTTATATTAGTCGTTTGAGAACTCCTGGTCATACAAATACTAGAGGTTTGAGAAGCTATACTTATTGTATTTTTAAGTGTGCGTACCCAGTGAACATGTCGCTTGTGTACTAGATTTTACCCCACTCAGTTTATATTTGAGCTCGTCATTTTCCCTACTGATATTCTTTATATCCACCTTTAATTGGTACACAAGGGTAGCGATTCGAGAGTTTTCCTCATTTAGCGAAGATTCCATCGACACGCTTTCATTTAGATTCTCATCCATTTGATTTTTTAATTTGTCGTTTTGATTACGCAAATGCTTTACTTCCATTTGCAGATCCAATATAATTTTTTTCAGTTGCAAAATCTCATCACTGTTATATGAAGGATCTTCACTCCAATTAGACATCTTAGTAGGTATTCCTTTCACTTATCGTAAATTGTTTAAAACATTATTTACAAATATATATTTCACTTTTATAATGGAAATAAGACGACCTTGTCCGTAAGATTACCGTTCATACACGCACATAATAGAAATGATTATCGTTAACTTTACACACATTTAAATTAAGCACCAAATACGTTGTCCAATTTACACGTAGAATTACAATAAAAAGAATTGTCATTTAGAAAAACACAAATTAAAATTTTCTCCTGCAGAGAAACAAATACACGTCCGTCTCGTACGAAATCATACAATTGTATGATTGCAAAATTCGCGATTACAAACACAACGTGACTGTAGTTTAAATTGGTAATAAATGCAGTGTTCATTCGGTATTTCAAAGCAACTGGGTAAACTACATCTGGTCTTTAAATTCATCGATCCCAGACGGACGTCAATCTACAATCATACAATATCATACCTACTGGAGAAGGAAGTTTATTCCCTTGAAGAATATTTTAATTCGTTGTAACGTCTTGTATGTTTTATCTGTAACAATGTAAACTTTGACATGTCCTATATATTACATTTATGTAATCTATTGGAAATAAATAAACATTTGAACTTTGAACTTTGAAAAATGCAAAAAATAACCCATTCTTCAAAAATGGCAAAAAAAATGCACCAAGTTGCTGTAATTTGATGCAATATCTCAGACTTTCAGGAAATAAGGTACAAAATCATCAAAACCTGAGCCCTACATCAATGTTATATTACACTAAATCGCTTTACCTACCACTACCTGAAACATACTGTATATAATATAATGTTAGAGGTAAGCAGTATTTTATAATTTATTTATTTATTATCCTTCTTTTGTTCTAATCTGAAAAAATTCACAGATTTTTCGTCGCAAACGTAAACTTTCTAAATAATAAGCGTCGTAACATGCGTTACTTGAAATGTAAAAATTAAGATGTTTGTTGGGAAGGTCTCCTTACATAAGTCAATTGGCTGGGAAAAAAGAACGGATCAAGAAAAAAACCAGGTACTATTAACATTGACTCTAGCATTCTGTACAGACAAGTAAACATTATTTTAAATAATTTATTGAATAATAATATTAACCATCAGATACAGTAGGCAAAAATACCTTCGAATAGTTACAACAATATTACATTTACATCAACAGATAGGGTAATCAACATAATACCTACGTATTCAAAATTCGGAACATGTAGTTGTAAGTTAGGAATCTTCAACTTGTTGAAACTATAGGACATTGTTTCACATTATTATTATAATACACATTTTGTAACAAAAATATAAACATTCCTATTGATCAGAACAATGTCAATTGCAAAAATACTGTAAAAATAGTTGTTAAGAGTACCTAACTTTTATATTTATAACACAGATTTTTATAAAAAACTGTACATACCAATAACATATCATGTTTATACTGACAAGAACAGTCTTATTATATTCAATACTAAATCATAATGGAATGAAATATTGACGAATTGTAATAATTACCAAAAATTTTGTTTTAAAGCAATAACAAAGTTAAATATGGTAGATTTATGGAAGAAGAATTTTTGTCAGGTACATCATCATTCTCACTAAATACGCACGCCCTTTTGACCACTTGGTGGACTCTATGGTAGGCATTACTATTATTCTTAAAATGTATTAGATACATTTTACAATATATTAAAGAATAGTCGACAGTGGCTCTGATTTTTAGAAAGGGCGACTTTTGGCACTAAAATATTAATGTAGGTAGTTACACGCCGCATCGCCACATTAAGAAATGATATGGGTAAAACTGTCTTCTTAGGCCACGGAGGAACTTTTAGTACAAGTATATATCATTAAAGTACGAGTACCTATCTACTAGCTCTTTTTAACTGCAATATCGATGTTCTCATAATGTCGCTATATATAAATCTACCACATTTAAACTATACGCAATAAAATCGAAACATCTAAGGAATCGGGATTTCCCTGCAATAATCTATAAATCCTACCTATATGCGGTACCGCTACTGATTTTCTACGATTATTATTTATATGATGTTATAAACCGCAATACTTCATGCTATATTGTCACTACACTATACTTGTAGAAATAATTAACACATTTTATGATTCAACTACTTTGTTAACTAGTGCAATATACCTATCTATAACAAGTAATCCTATAGTAAAAGTCAGGTTGAGTATACAGCCTATAAAACATTAGGCAACATAATATTATATGCATTGGAGAGATTATTAACGATTATTTACCATTGTGGGCATGGCTCCGTTTTCTGTAAATACCTACTTGTAGCACCCTGTAGTTTTAAACGGATAAAAATATATGACTACACATAATCGTGCTGTAGAGGTACTCAACATGAATTTTACTGTAGATCATCTACAACTATGTACCTACTAGTAATGGAAAAACGAGGTTCGTTACTAACAAACACATAAAAATCCTGCTAGTTTACTGTACTTTTTGGACGTTAGAAAACAGAATCGCCGCAACTACTCTAATAATTTCAGCCAGTCTTATCAGTGTATGTATCGCATCATCACGTGTTGCACTGTACAAATCATCGTACCAGTTTTGTTAGAAAACATAACATATAACATAAGCCCTTCCCTTTGCGCATGTACTATATATTTATCGAAGAACTGTCCAAACAATCAAAGCCAGTTGCGCTCCGAATTAAAAATTTCCATGATTGTCTTGGAATTGGAACAAACATTTAGTCATGGCCCTTTAGAAATGCACTCGGGACGTGTATTATTAGGGAAGTAAATTGGTCAAATTCATTAAGACATCAACCTAAAATAGCATACTATTTATACTACGCATCATCTGCAATCCTGTAAATTAATTGAAATTGAAATGATGAATAGCCAAATAGAAATTTAGTGGCGGAACTCAAGAGTCAGCTTTTGCTTGGTGCGGTTCTTTTCGATTGAGTTGTTCAGATTGTGTTAGAGTAACTTTGAATTGGCCTCCAACAGTTAAGAGTAAAACTACGACTGAATTATGAATTTGGATTTGTTACTCGGAATATACCGGGTGAATATTTTAAAACCGAACATAGGCAATTAACATGGGAAAAACGCTTTTTGCAGATCGTTGCTCCCCATATTAACTTCGTTGGTTACACCAAACGAAAGATGTTTTATTTCTCATCTTGTGATATGCGAATTAGTTAATTTTCAGGTGCATTTCTCATTATTTTATCAAAAATTCGGCAATAAATCCAATTAACGAAATCATGCTAACCTTTGGAAAACTAATATCGCGTACTAGAGTAACTATTTCCACTCTAAATGTTTATTACAAATACTTTTCCTCAGTGAACTTGCATTTTACAAAAAAATTAATGGCAGTTGTCATAAACTGATATTCATTTCGACTTGGATAACGTTTGAATATGCTTTTTTTCTATTTCGATGTTGAAACAATACCGAAACCGTACTTGATTGGCCCAGTTTGCGTGCGTTTCTAGACAGAAATGATGCCGAAAGAAATAGAAACGCATTATTTTTTTTATTTTGTTGGATTGGTACCCCTCGCTTTTTTGCTGTCAACGGTATCCGTCAAATCAAAACTAAACATAACCTGTAAAGTGTAAATAACGTACGAGGAACTTGACCGATTGTATTAATTCCGATTAATTTTGAATATATACTCAAAGGGTAGAACTTTTTTTATTTTTACTTAGCGTAGTAAAATATGCCAGCAGTACATCCTTGCTTACTTTTTGAACTCCCCTTCTCGGCCAGCCAGTTTTCAAAAATTTTGTACTCCTCGTACTTTACTTTCGATTTTACAGGCAGTAAATTTAACGTCGCTTCATTGGCAATCTCTTGGATCTCTGGTGGGGTACAAGAGACGTGTTTGTCATCCGTATTCATCATAACTGCCGCAAAATTGAATTATGACCAAATACCTAATTAAAAGTTTGAAGTTTGAAAATACAGGAATCAGGTTAGCCAACGTGAAAATAAATGAATTGTGTCTATTACCAACATACACTGAATGATAGTTTAAAATTATCTAACAACGCCTAAAGGCAATATTTATAATTTGTATAATTTATTATTTAAAATAAAAGTCGAAATAGAAAAAATAGTATAAAGCACACGTGTCATTTGCACATGGGGAGCAACGATCTGCAAAAAACCTTTTTCCCATGTTAATTCCCTATGTTCGGTTTAGGATATTCACCCAGTGTATAGAATAGAGTACATTTTTATTGGGAAACAATTTTAAACCTCTTTCACCCCCATTCCCTCTGCTTCCGCGGTAGGTCTGACGATGTTACTGCGTGGGGTGTAATTATTTGCTAGGCTATTGGGTATAATCCAATAAACAAAGTCATATTTTTGTGAACAGGGACGATTAAAAATAGCGCTTTGGTAAAAAATATTTACAGGATCCACTCACACTCCTTTCTTTAATCTTAAAAAAGGTAAAAAAATTTGTTGGAAATCCGTACCTTACTGTAATAGTTATGTTTTGTTTAAGATATGAATTTATTTTTTTTTGTTATTGTTTAGTTATATTAAGATTTTGAGTTTTTCTTGTGTTTCTTCTTCTTTTTTCTAATAAAGTACACTAAATAATTGCGCGTTATCTGTTAATTATGTATTGTCCTGTAATTGGAATATGCCGTTCTGTTGGGCAATAAATCTCTATTATTAGGAATCCAGATGGAACAATCCATTCTTCGTGTTTTCATCCCCTTTTCAAGGAATGAATATTGGTTTTGTTATTGCGAAAAAAACATATTTATTCCTGACAATGTTGGCACAGTAATTAAATTTTTTGTAGATTTTCTTTCTAAAATCTTGATATTCTGAATTGCTTTTGGGAATTCAAAGGAGCAACTCGGATTCTAAGTTTCATCTCAAAGTTATAAAAATAATAAACTTTATGGCCCTCATAGGCTTCCGTATAAAGCTAATGTTCCCTTGTTGAAAATTCGGAATGAAATAAGTTTCTTCACAGCCGATTCCAAAAATGTCCGCCATCCTTAAGTCTAGCGTTTGTGAGACTAAATGGTTGTTTAGTTTATGTTCCCGCCATTGTTGCGTTTTCTGAAACTGTAAAGCCATCATATGTAGGTAGTTTTTGTTTAAAAACTAAACAAAATGGGTTTCCCATTTGTAATTGATCGTAAACTTGACCATGGAATGGATTGACAAGGTTTAAAAAAATCCAATATACGGTTTTGCTAAAAGCTACATTCAATTGTGTGTAAAAAAGGTAAGCTATAAATAATGTTTACTTGATGTGATGTTTCTTTTCTATGGTGCCTACAAGGGTGTCATTTCACAATGGAAAGTAATCTAGTCCAAATTACAAAAAGCTCGGTTACATGGCAAGCTATCTATCCCAACTCATAGTGCATAGAAAAATAGTTCCGCCACCGCCTAAGAACAGAGTAGTTATACCTTTAGGTCAACTCGAGATTCAGTGATCAGTCCTGAAAACACTTGGGAGATTAATGCCTGGAGTGCCAAATTTAGGACCTCTTTTATATCAAAAAAGTTGGTATAAAATTGGAAAAACTTACATGCGTATACTATTCGAGCTTCTATATACCCTCCGAAGAGAGGCGGACTGACTTTCCAAATTACGTTTTAAATTCGCCAAAGTATTGAGCAGTACTTGTTGCCGTAAATTTTCGGAACTGCTGTGGTTGTTTCCTTTTGTGCCGTTAGGTGGAAATCGTGAAGGAGAAGTAGTGGTTTTCGTCGCGTTGTCGTTTGTACTACAACCGATTATTTTACATGGGTCACTATAGGCTTTCCTTTTTAACGGCTCACTGTGTGGACAACAATGCCTTGCATTTCGGCCACCTTCCGAATCAGAACTACTGCTACTGTTTTGGTTGTATGGGCGCGGTGTTGTAGTTTTGTTTGATCTTTTTCTATACTTTGTGTGTTTTCGAAGTGTCATTTCCACGTGGTGGAGGGGAATTTCATCAGTTGAGCTCATGGTGGATTTCGAAGGAATCCATCGATTCGGTAAAGACGATTCGCACATGTCTTTCTTCATTAACACAGGCGAATTATGACTTATGAAATTAGTGACGTGAGTTTTTACAGGACTAAATCTAGAAGAATTAAAATTATTGGACGGAATTCGTGATACATGCATATTTGCGGTGTCATCGATCAGTCTACTTTTTATGAAAGCGTCCGACTTGGAAGATTCGGCATTTCGAAGTAACTCGACTCGTTTATTGGGAGGTACCGGCATTCTTCTTGGTGACAAAATGTTCGACTTCATGGTGGTGAGTAAGCGGTCGGCTTCATTTATTAGCTCTCTGTACTTCTTATCGGCTTCTTTGTCCTTTTGGTTTATCATATGGACCGAGTTTGTGTTGAAGGTTACCGAATTGCTTCTTCTGCGTAGATTGTCATCGGCAATCAGCTTTGATACTGGTTGGCTTATACGTCTTGCCGAAAGAGGAGTCGTCCCGGCGCTTCGTGACCCGGTATGCTGTGGGGGATGATTGAAAACGCATTCCATTACGTTAATTTTTTTCTTGGACGAACTTGAACGTCTTCGCCTTTCATTTGTTTGTTTAGACACGGACACCTGGTAATGCATTTCTTGTTTTTGCGATCTTCGCGAAATTCGCCTCCGAGAGTTCTTCTTTTGAATGTCGTAATTATGGTAAGTGCAATGACCCGTGTTCCTCGAGTTTTTGATATCCATATTGAATTCCAAATATGACCCGTTGTCTATGAAGTCCAACTCGCGTTGTATTAAGTCCGAATCGCCATTACTTCCTTGTCCTGTGTCTATGTCAGTTTCACAATCTGTAGCGTCACTATCGCTTAAAATATCAGTCTCTTTCTCGTAAACGTAGCTTTCGTCGTACTTTCCCATCATCTCATTGAGTGTACAGTCCTCATCCTCGTCGCTTGCGATCTTTGAATTATTCCTGGCCAAACTAAGGTCCCAGTTAACACTGCCAGTTGTGCTGAGAGAGGAACATGAGGATGATGATAAAGACTGTCTACTTCTTGACGCTCTCTCTATCGAGGCCTGTGTTTTTGATATGCAATACCGAGGAGACGTCCTAAAGATGGGACTTCAATTGAAGTGTAGGTGCTGTGCAGTCGATACTTACGAGCTTTTCAGAACGGGTGATTTGGTGCAGTCCTGTCGATGAGTCAGCCCGATACAACTACTTCCTGGACTTAAATTATTAGCCGGCACCCATGGATTAGTTCGAATACGATTCCGTTGCCTTGGAGATAAAATACCGGAATTTGTGACAGTTTCTTTATATTTGCCAGTAATTCCGTTTGGTAGCAGTTGATTGCTCTCTTTGTAATTACCGTAATCGCACATCTATAACAGAAATACGACAATTTTTCCTTTGGTTTCTAAAGGCTTACCTGAGGATATTCCGAGTTTACAAAGGTCACCGCCGTCGAAGATCCCAGTTCCTCGCCGGAAGCGAGCAACCGATTATTCTTGTTCGAAATTTTCTCGACTCTATTATGCTTTTCTTCTAACTTTATAGTTAAGCGATTACTTATAGGCGAACCAAAATTTTTCTTCTCTATTGTGGTTGAAGGTGTACTGCACCGAATACCTAAAATACCGTTTTATATAGTCAAATTGTTATTAAAAAGGAAAAATATGGGAAAATTTTGATATTTGCTTCCTGTAGACCTATAGGCAGATGTACATGTTTGCGAATTTTTCCAAAAAAGATGTTCTAAAAAAAGGGTCCACAGGTCACATAATAAAATGCAGTGGCCTGTAAGATTTATTCAATATACCATCTACGCATTAAATTACATAGAAATAATTATGACTGGACCTGCATTCTATAGAGCTGTAAGAGCTCATTGTAGAGCCTAGTTAAATGACCGTTCAATAGATCATAGATATCGGGTTTTTCGTACATAGAGTAATATGGTCCATTAATCAAACATTTTGTTCTATTTGTGACAAGTACGTAGAATACGTCCAATCTAATACCTAGCAATCAAACTCAGTAATTGTTTGTGACGGGTACGGTGCAGGCGGTGATATGATACAATGATGACAACGATATCCTTGCTAACATGAGAATTAAAGAGAAGTCGACATGGCTTGTGTTGAAGAAGAGTTAGAAATTAATTTAAAACGTGCGTTATCACTTCTTATTAATTGGTTTAATGCAAATAAACTTTTACTCAATTTGGAAAAAACAAAAATTCTTCTTTATAAGAAAAATATGGGTTTGGATATCGCTCCGCTGCGTTACCAGTCAGTTCAATTAGAAAGGTGTCAATCCTGTACCTTCTTAGGAGTTATTATAGACACAGAACTTAGTTGGAAAGATCACATTGACCATCTGAGAGCAAAATTACATTCATCGATTTTCGCATTGTCCCGTTGTAAAAATTTATGTGACCATAAAACCCTTTTGCAAATCTACTATTCAATATTTGAAAGTAAGGTGCGGTACGGTATCTCATTATGGGGAAATGCTACTAGTCATAGAATTGCTAGCATATTTAAGGTTCAAAAAAGAGCAATCAGGGTAATGTTTTCGCTACAGAAACGGGAATCCTGCAAACCGTATTTTAAAAACTTTCAGATTGCAACCGTCTATTCATTATATGTGCTTGAATGTTTATGTTTCGTGTTCAAAAACAAAAAATTATTTTCATTAAATTGTGATAACCACTCATATAATACTAGAACGAAAAATAACTTTTCTATAATGAGATCAAAAAGTAAGGTGCATAACTCGTCCTACCTACAGATGGGGGTGAGATTTTATAATGCCCTTCCGGCACATGTCAAATGTATTACAATGTTGGCTCCTTTTAAAAACCAAATTAGAAAAATTCTTCAATCAATGGTGCTATACACACTGGATGATTTCTTTACGAATATCAAAAAATGCTAATCATATTTTAAAAAAAAAAATAAATAAATAAATAAATTTTAATATATACACCTATTTACATTTCTTTTTTATAGATATATTTATATTATTTATTGTACTTTATTGTGTTTTTAATTTATGTTGTTATTATTGTGTGACAGTTACACCACATTCGTGGTTGAAATAAATGCTCTCTCTATCAATGCTCATTGCGAGGTTGCGAGGTTTACTTTCAAAGGATGAAAGATGTTGATACCCTAATAGTGGACACAACTTTTGCAACTGGCTCCAACCAATGAGACGGTTGGTAGGTCTGCAAACACGCAAATGTTTTATATTTAAGGTCTGCGAAGAAGAAAGTTTTTACAAGGTATTTTCTTATCTTGATGACCATCATTAGGGTATTTACAGATTCCAATGCTATTTTGAGTAGAATTAGAATCTACTCAGGACTGTATAGATGGTAGCAAACGTTTTCTGGATACACCATAGAGATTCAGTGGTAAAACTGTGTCTTTGCTCAATCATTTGAGATGTTTCTTACAACCAATCTGCTTTAAAGCTCAAGCTCCAGTGCGAAAACGCCACCAGAATAGGCATGGAAAATATTCAAGACTGCTGTTGCACCTGGACATACACAAAAAACATTTCAAAACTGCACGAAAACTTTCTCCTATTTTCTACTTTCTACCCGATACCATTGAATAATCAGATTTATTATTCAATGCTGACACTAATTCATTTTAATATACTAACGTAAAAACTAAATGTACTTCGTGGATTAAGTCCACTCTTTAAGAACTTTATTAAAATTGCTGATAACCAGAGGTTGAGAGGGCATAACTATAAGCTTATCAAAGAAAATTATAAAGCAACAATTCGGCAGCACTTCTTAACAAACAGAGTTTTTAACTTATGGAACTCACTTCCCAACCGAGTCGTAGTAGCACAAAGTGTCAATCAATTTAAGAAATTACTTGATTCCAATTAAATACGATGATTTTATAATATAGCAAAATTTGCATAAAAGGAACCTAATTCCTCTGCAAATTGTCTAGATTTAATAATCATAATATTTGGCACCAGGGAAATTTGAAACTTGCCAGTTGTAGGATTTGATTTGCCAATTCGGGTTATAGCAGTTTGAACTGTTTTCGAAACCAGAACCGAATTAAGCAAACATTGGGTCCTATGCTACATGCTAATGCGGTTAAACTATCAACGGGTAGTTGTAGTCACTAACCGCCGACTACAACATTTTTGATGACCCCCGACGTGATTTGTGATAAAAGTTGTTTGATAATTCGAAAACGTATGGACCGTCAGGCGGCAAACAAGTTGTTTGATGAGATAAATGCTGAAAGCCAAAATACGACTCCTGATTTAGATCAGATGCGTGCGTGTGAATGTATTTATGCTGGAAGATATTAATCGTGAACTGCAAATATTGGACGATAAGATACCAAATGCTTGACCACAACTTGGACGATCACCAACAAAATGAAGAAAAGTGTTTCAAACAGCAAGGAGTGGGTTCAAATAAAGTTCTGATAGAGGGGAATTGCAAATACATAACTGAAAATGAGTAGGTACTTGTCAGTATTCGGTAATCAAAGTAAGTTTATTGGAGAAGACTAAGAGTGGTTACTGTTTTGGAGTCAGTTTACAAAGATAGACGAAGACATTACCATACATGACAGTGACAAGTTTCAATGTTTGGTACAATTGATGATAGATGGGTATATACTATACTATACTATACGATGGGTTCCGAGCTTATGAATTAGTATGTAGCTATCCGCAGACTGCAGAGAACTATCCCAAATCCATAAAAGCGTTAAAAGATAGGTTTGGGAGAGACGACAAGCAGATATTATCTTGGTAGATATCAAGTTTCTTTTCCTTGTTCCAGGTATTTAGGCAATGGCTAAACCTGGGTGTGGTTTGGTGAACGAGTAACAATGGCAAAAGCAAAATTTTGCCTTCTAATGTGGAAAAGTGACTTTGATGATTTGTTGAAACAGCTATCAGTTACGTGTTGGGAATGAAGTGGAATGGTTAACCATCCATGATTTATACAGATAATAGAACCAACTTCGTTGTAGCTAATCGGCTTCTTGCTGAACTTGAGTGGAGTAGGATTGAAAAGGAAACATCTGTTAAAAGAATGAAGTGAATCCTCCTTCTTTTCGTTGGTACGGTAGTTAGTTTGAGCGTTTAGTAAGCGCCATTTATAAAGGGCGATTAGGAGAAGGTTGCCACAATTTGTTGATAAACAGACACTTCTTTGGTTTTTATAACCAGGATAGGAGTCATATAAGGATGGGTGCTTAGCCCTATCCACAACCAGCGATCGCGATTATACTGGTCTCGAAGCAGACTGTGACTATCTCCGAAGACAGTCTCCGTCGCCAATCGCGGCCGCTTGAAGGAAAACGGTTATTGTTTTCTTATAAAAGCAGAGGTAGCCGAGATAGATAGGTACATTTTTAAGAGCTTTGTCGGAGTCTTTCTAAATATTCGGGATGCCGTGCAAGTTTATGTATCGTGGAGGAAATTGATTTATTTGGAAAAAATGCTTTGGTATTCGTATTCGTAGTTACATAGTATCCCACATACACGTAAAAATCATTCAAGAGCCAAAAGGCATAAACTTGTCTGTTCTTCTAAAATGAAAATTTTAATTAGGTATCACAATTTGGAAATGAAAAAAACACCGAAAGCATCCAAAACCGCGGACTAGTGTTTCTTGTTAATACAGTGTCGTTAAATATACTCACCTGATGTTATTTTGTCTGCAAATACGATTCTTTTATATTCTCTAATCAATCGATGCTCCTGCTTTATATAACAATACAATTTATTCGAGCCCGATAAACTCGCGGCAAAACTTCCATTAATTAAGCGTGTCTAACTAAATTGCTAACCGCCGTCGATAAACGTAAGTATACAGACGACGGTTAAAAGCCTCTAGAGTGGAGGACGTTCTCAAGCAAGAGTGCTTTTAGCATAAGTATAGGCAGAAATATGTATTTGACGCCAGATACTTTTGAGTGGAGCTACCTTTATAAGTTAATTGAACAATATTTCTCTCTTTAGATGTATTTATAAATCTCAGGATGCAATTTGTTTCATTTTCCATATCTCACGTGCCACCCTCAAACCGCAAATGTGATCTTAATTTAATAAAAAAAAAGAGTTCAAAGCAACCGCTCCGATTGAGTTACTCGCGTAGTGTCTTTTTACGCCTTTCATGAAAAACACATCGCCAAAACTTGTTTTCGGAAAACCCTTGCTGAACTGACAGTAAATAATGTGCGCCTAGAGTTATAAAATATTATTCGCTATTCTCAGTTGGTTCATTTTGTAGTAAGAAGCTGTCCACGAATTGCATTTCACCGGAGAGCGCTCACTTTTCGGAACTCTTAGATTTAGTTATTTAATAATTAGCCAGGCTAGACCTGAGTTCTGACAAGAAGAAATGCCGTCCATAGTAATATTCCAGTCACCACTTGAAAAAGCCATAGCTGCAAGTGGGACGGGTCATAAGCAGATACACAGAAATGAAAACATTAAATTCAACATAAAATAGCACATTAAATTCGATCAGTCCGTACTCGTCGCCTGTTAAAATATTCATCCAACGTGTATGGATTGATGGATATTATTAATCTTTTATTTTATTTATTTATATGAACCCAGTAAGTTTGAGGCAGGAATTCCAAACTGCAATTGAAGATCAATAGCGGATAGACCCACCGGGACTTTGCCGGTGCTCTTTCGTTGTATATGATAAGGTATATGAACGATGTTTATCTACAAAATGCATATTTCGAATATGGTAACCATGCACAAAGTCGGTAGCCGCAATAAAATTGGAATTCTTGCACTTTCAAAAATACGGACAAGAATCTTGCAAAGCCTAACAAGGAGTACGCTCTTATTCTCTCATTCAACTTCAACCCTTAAAAATATTAAATAAAATTCTACTGAGTAAGGCGTAATATTTCTCCTGCTAGTCACAAGCATTCCACAAGTTATCCCTTTGAACATGTAACTTTCTACTTTACTTTCAAACATTCCGGAAGCTACAAACTTGACCTTTGTAAGTGGGGAAGGCAAGCGGTTACTTGTCCTATTACGATACGATTAAAGATTTCATTTATCTACTTGAAGATAGTTGTCCCGCTTCCATGGTTTGGTTATATATGAAACAAAAAGCAGGATGGCTGTAAACAGACGGATTGGTTTGATATCGGAAAAGGAGTTATATAGGGATGCTGTTATCACCAACTCTGTTTAAGTTATATGAAGAAGACATGTTGAAAAAGGGGAAAGAGAAGAGTAGAGGATAGGTAGTCGTGGAGAAGGGCCATCAGGGAGCTGCATTAGCAGAAAACTAATGCTGATGAAATGCTTAATAAAATTTCACTAGTTTACGTAAGTGAAAAATAAATAAAGACAAAGATACCATTCCTTGGATTTCTTTGAAAAACAAAAGACATTGTGTTTTACTATTAAAACAAGTTCGTAATTGTTATAATTAGATGAAATGATGTTTCATTTCATCTAATTATAAGACTATTAGGGCATATCTCAATTTGGTACAATTTCAACATCGGATTCGAGATTCCAAGGCGGTCATCAAGTATTCGCATTGATATTTCGAATAAAATCAGTAAAATGTAGGCAAATCCTTTGCAAAATCATATTGTAACTGTGGAAAATCCCGTGAATAATCAAGGGTAGCAAAAAAGAAGTAGGCGGGAAAAATAGGAAGATCGAGAAGTATTGATATTAGCGTAGTAACGTATTGTACCTACGTATTTGTTTTGTGAATCGTTTAATTCATTGATAAATAAAGCACTATTAAATACCGTGTTTTACCAATTGTCGATGCTTTTTTTCAGTAACATAAGTACGACAGATGTGAAGGAATTTTTTTAAATATTTTTAAGACCCTACCCACACCCCATTTTCAGTATATGCCCCATGTGTACTTCTCACTATAGTTTGTTGAAGTTTCATTTCAACGGGACATATTCGGCATTTAATTTGATGCAATGTTAGGATCAAATACAGATTTCGGTGAATGGTCGAATAATAGGCTAAAACGCGTTTTGCCCACCAACATATTGCCAGTATCCGAAATATCGCATTCCGGCTGTTTAATATAGCCCGGAACGCGTTCTGGATCCTTTAACAAAATTCGCAAGTAAAAAGGAAATTTCCGCTCAGACGGGCGATACTATGATGGCGACTACATGCTTTCTATTTTTCTCCATCTTAGATTTAAAATCTATAAATCTGTGCTTACGTATAACAAAAAAAATATAGTTTTCAATAAGCTATAAACTTAATCAGGTCGATCTTCGAGGAGCTGCAAGAGACAAATATAAATGCCAAAACCGGTTCAAATCAACATAAAAATCAATCTGACTATACGCTTGAAAACTCTCCACAAATATATTTGAAAGACACTCGCCTATCTACGAGGAAAATCACCGTCTTAGTTGATACCCATGATCGATTGCCCAAAGATATTTCACCGCACGAAGAATTAGTGAATGCCAATCAGAATCGTTCTCGAGATATTAAAACAATACTGACCACACTGGATGACCAACGTAGTATTAAAGGATTCCAGTACAACCATGACTCTTTCAATCGCAAACGAAATGTTCTTATAGTTGCTGATAGCCAGGGTAGAAACACTGCCATCAAATTTCAGAACTCGCTACCGCCTGAACAATTCTCTGTCTGTATTTTGTATGTTTAAACCAAATAACCAAAATAACCTGATTTACCCTGTTATTAATGATAGCTCAGCATAGCAACCAAAGCATATCCTAAGAATTTTGCATCAAAATTTACAGAGCATGAAAAATAAGATTTCTGAATTTGAAACGTTACTGTCATTAGAGGATATTGATATTGCATGTGTTTCAGAGCATTGGTATAGCGAAGTTGCTAGCTGTTGCATTACACTTTCAGGTTATTCTTTAGGTAGCATTTTTTGTAGATCGCAGAAAAGGAATGGCGGAGTAGCTATATTTTATAAAAATGGCGTAAAATTAAAAGTTACAGAAATATCAAATATTAAACAATATGCTAAAGAGCAATTATTCGAAGTTTGCGGTATAAATGTATCATCCTACTGTAATGACTTTTCGGTGAAGATACTATGCTTGTATAGATCACCTTCTTCAAATACAGAAGACTTTTTCCGACATCTAAATCTAATGTTAAACAAAATGAAGGTATCTAAAAAATCTAAACTCATTTTGGGAGGAGACGTATAGATTATATCTGTTCGAATATAGCAAATACTCTATTACAATGTAAGATAGACTTAAACGGGCTTTCGGATCATTCTGCACAAATTTTGGAAGTAACAGTTCCCTCTGAAGTTAATCTGGTTCCAGACTTGCGATATGTTAGATCATTTAGTGATAAAAATTGCAAAAATTTTATACGTTATATAAATAATGAGACTTGGAATAATGTGTATGAAACTAATGACACAAACGTAGCTTTTGAATTATTTACTGATATACTGAATTATTATATCGAAATGTCATTTCCATTGAAAAAAATTATGTCACAAAGTTGTAAAGGAAAACCTTTGATAACAACTGGCATTAGAATTTCAGCAAGAACACTTAAGCGTTTATACACTAATGCCACTAACACAAATTCTGATCTTGATAAATTACACTACCAACGCTACAAAAAGGTGTATAAATCTGTTATAAGGACCGCCAAAAAATTTCACTATGACAAAATGTACAGAAATGCTAAAAACAAATCAAAAATTGCGTGGAATATTATAAATGAAAATATTAAAAACGATAAAGTCTCATCCCGTAAGGTAGAAAAACTCGAAACTATTTCTGGTTTAATAACTAATCCTTCAGAAATTGCTTCAACCTTTAATAATTATTACACAAACTTACCGCGCCAAATGGGAGCAGGATTTTCAAATACTAGTCTGCAGTCAAACTTTTCAACAATGTTTTTAGAACCTGTTACCGAAAATGAAGTATTTAACATTATAATGGATCTAAAAAATACGAAATCTACAGGAATAGATAATATTAACTCGTATATATTGAAGAAGTGTATATACCACATATTAGGCATTCTTACCCACTTAATCAACAAATCTTTAGCAGATGGTGTTTTCCCAAGCGTTTTCAAGGTAGCTAAAGTTGTACCGATTCATAAAAAAGGAGATAAGAAGCTGGTGGAAAATTACCGACCTGTGTCTTTATTATCCACAGTTTCTAAGGTGTTGGAAAAAATAGTTGCAAAAAAAAATGATCAATTTTTCGAACAAGTATAGAACCATAAGAAACGTTCAATATGGTTTTTTAAAAGGGAAATCTACCTCCTCAGCAATATACAGGTTTTTAAATACATTATATAACAATTTGGATAAGGGAAAGAAATGTATGGGAATGTTTTTCGACTTTAGCAAAGCTTTTGACTTGGTGGATCATACCATACTACTACAGAAATTACAATATTACGGTTTTCGCTGAATTATACACAAGTGGTTAAGTTCGTATCTCTGTAATAGGAACCAAATTGTACAAGTTAATAACGTAAGGTCCTTACAATCGGAACTTATAGCTGGAGTACCACAGGGTTCTGTTCTGGGTCCCTTACTATTCATATACTATATAAACGATCTACCTGGTGCAATTACATCCAAGTGTGGTGATAATATTGTTATGTTTGCGGATGACACTAGTTATCTTTTTTCTGGGGATAGTATGAGTGAGGTAGTCGAGAACGCACAGTCTTCAGTAAATAGTGTCGTTCAATGGATCAATAGTAATAAGTTAGTTCTCAATGCTAGTAAATCATTAATTATAAATTTCAATCTGCGTGAGATCATAAGGAAGGAATCTCTGTTAGTTAAAACAAGCAGGAAATCAATTCCTCAAGAGAAATGTACCAAATTCTTAGGCATCTATCTTGATAGTAATTTGAAATGGAATACCCATATAGACAGTTTATCCAAAAGTTTAGCGTCAAGTGCCTATGCAATATTTAAATTAAAATCTTTTAGTAGTGACAAAGTGCTGTTAAGTTTCTACTATATTGGGGTAGATCTAACTTAACTCATAGGATTTTCCTAATTCAAAAGCAAGTAGTGAGATCTATAGTGGGAGTAAAGAAGAGAACATCATGCAGAAATATATTTAGACAACTTGGACTATTAACTGTTCCTGCTATATATATTCTAGAAATTCTGATGTTTGTAAAAGAAAATCCAAAGGAGTTTTCTGTTAATAACTATGATCACAGTTACAATACACGGCGTGGTAAGGATTTCTGCATTCCTGCGCATAGACTAAGTATGTCAGAAAATAATCCGAGATATATGGGCTCATTACTTTTTAACAAACTCCCAGAATGTTTCAAGTCTGAAACCCGACATAAACAATTTAAGTTTCAGGTAATGCATTTTTTATTGTCCCAGTGTTATTATTCAATGGAAGAGTATTTAATAATAATAATAATAATAAAGTTTATTGTAAGCAAGATCTTACAAATGAACAATTTGTCAGATTCGTGTACTTAATTACATTTGGTATCGTTAGTAATACAATTATGTATGTTATATAGGTATATTTTATTCAAATTATTTAGTTATGTGATATTTTACACAACCTCTGTCATTGACTTGATAAATATCATATCTAATGGTCTAATAAACATTATTATTTTTATTAAATGTTT
>NW_022170509.1:11329093-11342855 GCF_008802855.1 Photinus pyralis | reverse complement strand
TTTAGAAAAGCATTGAAATGAAATTCTTCTCATAAACTGAAATTGAAGTAGCACGTCAAAAATGGATTGCCCATGTGCAACACTATCTTTCATATTTGTGGCCGGATTTTTACGATTTTAACAGAAGTTGCATCTTACAAATGGGAAATGAATGCAAGTGGAAATGCGCTTTATGTAAATCGTTTACGATTACTTTTTAACTTGTTACTTTTTTATTAGGTTATTTGCCTTTTCCACTTTACAAACAGTAGTCACTTCACAGAAATGTGACGCTAGTGTTCACTGTTCATTGTCATGTATTAATTTTACATTAATTATCTAATTTTACCAAAACAGTTCTGTTCTCGGCGTTTACTGGACTGTCAACGCCACCTACATCACAACCTCCATCCAGTAACACTGGTGTTTTACTAATGTTTAGGGAATGTATACAATTCTAAACCTCTACGATAATACTAATAATACTCAACAACAGAATCTGTACAACCTAAGAAGTTTAAGATTATTCTTACAGTCAAACCATCATGAACTTGGCAGGCCCACTACAGCAGACCATGGTTTTGCTTACTCATATCGTTAGTGTTCCGTTAGTGCACGTTAGTGCCGCTGAAGAAATCGTTAGTGCACAAAAGGAAACTTACTATTTTTAAAAAATATTTGTGGGCCTGCTAACTTCATGCCAGCAGGCCCATTTGAGAAAATCGATTCAATCTTTACACTAGTTCAACTAGAAGCGTTAGTGCTCGTTAGTGCCGCCAATATAAACGTTAGTGCTCAAAGTGTAACAGCTCAAAACGTTGTAAAAAGGGGTCTGCTAACTTCATGCAGCAGACCCACATTTGTCAAATTGGCTCTGTCCTAATGCGAATTTGAAGCGGCTCGTTAGTGCTTCACATGCGAACGTTAGTGCTGCAAGGGATCCGCGTCAAAAAGGTACCAAACCACCTCAAAATTAAACTTGACTTATTGGGACCTGCCAACTTCATGCCAGTAGACCAACGAGTGAAATCCGTTTGATTTTCTACTTTAATCGACCGGTAAGTATTAGTGCTCGTTAGTGCCGCCAATATAAACGTTAGTGCTCAAACTGTACCAGCTCAAAACGTTGTAAAAAGGGGTCTGCTAATTTCATGAAGCAGACGCACATTTGTCAAATTGGCCCTGTCCTAATGCGAATTGGAAGCGGCTCGTTAGTGCTTCACATTCGAACGTTAGTGCTGCAAGGGATCCGCATTAAAAAGGTACCAAATCACCTCAAAATTAAACGTTTCTTATTGGGACCTGCCAACTTCACGCCGGTAGACCAACAAACGAAATCTGTTTCTACTTTAATCGATCTATCAGTATTAGTGATCGTTAGTGTCGCAAAAAAAACGTTAGTGCTCAAAGCGCAAGAGCTCAAGCGTGAAATTGTGGGTTTGCTAAATTCATGCAGCACGCCCACATTTATTAAAGTGGTCCTGCCTTAATGCGAATCTGAAGCTTCTCGTTAGTGCTCGTTAGGACTTCACTTGTAAACGTCAGTGCTTTTAATGGATCCGTGTCGAAAAACTACCAAAGCATCTTAAAAATTAACTATAACTTTTAGGTTCTGCTGACAACACAACAACTAGCAAAATTTGTTTCCAATCCAAAAAAAAGTCGAAGAGAATGAACGAAATGTATTTTGGAACTATTTTTAATTTTTTACAGGCTAATAATGAAATGAATTTCTTAAAGCATCAGGGTGAAAAGTCGTAAGTATTTTCTTTTAATAAAAAGTCAAACGAGTACGATAAGGAGATAGTGGCGTTTGAAAATCAACAAACTTTCCCCCCAAAAATTAATTCCGACATACCGTATATTGTCAAATACCTTAATATATTAATACATGAAACTCGCTATTATTTGCATTTGCGTAACGCGAGACACGGAAAAGAGCGCCATCTACACGGCCCGGTGTAGAATGACGTATAATGAAGGCGTAAATTAATTATATTTTGGTTTGGTACCTTTTTGGTGCGGATCCCTTGCAGCACTAACGTTCGCATGTGAAGCACTAACGAGCACTAACGAGCTGCTTCATATTCGTATTAGGACAGGGCCAATTTGACAAATGTGGGTCTGCTGCATGGAGTTAGCAGACCCCTTTTTACAACGTTTTGAGCTGTTACACTTTGAGTACTAACGTTTATATTGGCGGCACTAACGAGCACTAACGCTCCTAGTTTAACTAGTGTAAAGATTGCATCGATTTTCTTAAATGGGTCTGCTGGCATGAAGGCACAAATATTTTTTAAAAATAGTAAGTTTCCTTTTGTGCACTAACGATTTCTTCAGCGGCACTAACGGAACACTAACGAATATGAGTAAGCAGAACCATGGTCTGCTGTAGTAGGCTGCCAAGTTCATGGACATGTCAAAACCGAACCAACTTGGGTACGATCGCACTCAAGCTAGTTCGGTTGGAACTGTATAGCAAAATTTATTTTTTTTGTGTTTTAGATTCGTTTGTAAAAACAACGGCGTATTATTTGAAAACGAATTAATCCAAATAGGAGTTAAAAGCGAATTTAGACAAAATTTAGGTCGTCTCGGTTTATTTTATGGTAATAAAACTACATTCCCATTGCAGTCGTTCGTTCCTACACTTTTATGGTCTGATGATCAAGCTGCAAAGATGAGTATTCAAATGAAACCCGTCGAGCCGTTATTGGAAGCTGGCGCTCAAATTCAGCAACTTATCAATGCGGAATGTATAGACGATTATACAGGTACGTAAATTGGCGATAATTTCTTTGTTCAAAATTGTTAAAGCAGTTTCATCTTATGGTCATGAAAAATCTCAATGTCCAAATTAATCCCCTTTTCCTCCAACCAGGCATGTCAAACTCGCGGCCCACCGTTCTAAAGTCTGTGGCCCGTCATGATATTAGCAAATTATAAAATTTATTTGTACTGTTTGTCCTATTTTGGTTGAGATTCTAGTGTATCTCAGCTGTTTACATTAGGGACCTTTTTTTTGTGGAACCACCACAAACAGAATCATTCCAGCTATGTTTGTTTCTGAGATACAGGCTGAAAACAAGAATTTGAAAAATTTCATTTTTTGGGATATTATTATATCTGACTTTTGGACCACTGCTTCTGAGATTTGACCCAAAATTGGTATTTTTAAATGCAACACCCTGTATATCTTAACATCAATTTTAATTTTTTTTGCATTCATTTTCCTGATGTATCACAATCTATATTTTTTAGATTGTAGCTATGAAAATCAATAAAAATCTTATTTTTTACAGTTTTTAAATAGTAGGAAATGGATTCATGGAGATTTTGTTTTGTATTCATGGTAACTAAGGCAGCCGATACCAATCAATAAAAAGGGTAACGGTAGAAACATATCATTTCAAAATTTTTAATACTGTATAAAATAATATATAATTATACAAAAACTATAGGATGTGATATATCAATGTAATCGGGAAAAATAATGCAAAAAATTGACGTTCAGATATACAGGGTGTTGCATTTAAGACATACCAACTTTGGATCAATTCTTAGAAACAGTGGTCCCAGAAACAAATGTAGCTAGATTGTGGTATTAAAAGTTTCACAAAAAAGTTGCATAGGGTCTCTATCTTTAAAAACAACTAAGTTACACTGCAGTGTCAACCAAAATAGGACACGCGATACATTTTCGCGAGCGCGGACTAATGGTTTTATAATTATTCGTATTTTTTCGTTCTATTGCATTATTTTTAGCGTATTTTCCAACGAAGTTCGGTGCGCTATTGCAGCTAGGCATAGGAATTTTTTCCGATATATCGATAGGTATCGTTAGTTATCGATATATCGAATAACAATAGGTAGAGCTAAAAAATTCGATATATCGATAGATCGATAACTATTGATATATCGACACTAATCGATAAGTATCGATTATCGATACCTATCGATATGTCGATAACTATTGATATATCGATACCTATTGGAACGATAAAATTATGTTATTGTTGAGATTTCAACGAGCGCTACTATTTTTATTAATAAAATCCATTTTCGGGTTTACTCTCGTGTAAATTTACTATTTTTAGTTGCTCGACGTTTCGGAAACTTAACTTTGCTCCCTTTCTCAAGAGAAGCGCTACGTCACATCATCATCCATGCCAAATAAACGCAGTAATAAAATCTTTAGAAAATAGATCTTTTCGTCTTACTGACGATTGCTCAAAAAAAGAAGCACTTCAAAAACTTGAACAAAATGTTGCATCAAAATGGCTACTCTTTAGATAAAATAAAGAAGACAATCAAAGGGTGTAATCATGGCCTATGTATCGGTATCTGATTGATGGTTACAGAGGACCAGTCACAAAAAAACAGAAAAAGCTAAGAACACTTCAAATTTAGATATACAGTTTCAATTGATTGACATTTACGAAATCTAACAAAAAAACTCTTGATAAAGGTAGCAAAGAAACGTCGAGTAACTATTAATAGTCACTTTACACGAGAATAAACCGGAAAATGGATTTTATTAATAAAACTCGATAAGATAACTATCCCTGTCGACAACTATCGATACGTCGAATATTTCTCTCAAATGAGGCGTGCAATTACCGCTTAATTACAGCGGTAATTGCATTGTAGAAAGCTAAAGAGCCCTGCGATAATTGCACAGTTAATACGGCAAGAACTGCATTCGGTTATTTTCATATTTTGTTAAAAGAGCCCTCTTGTCTTGTCGGGCTCTTTCGCCAAAATATAAAAGTAAACTCATGCAGTTTTTAGACACGCTTTCAAAAAAATTATTGGTAATATTATATCGATACCTATATATTAAAAACTATCGCCATAACGAGAACTATCGATATACCGATACTTATCGATATAGCGACAGTTATCGATCTTTCGATAGTTATCGGTGTATCGATAACCATTGATATTTTGATAATTATCGGCATATCAATAAGTAAAATATATCGATAGGTAACTACCAGATACTTATATCGATAGGTGAAAACAGTTATCGCCCATCCCTAGCGATAACTATCGATATATCGATACCTATCGATAGTATTCATATATCGATAACTATCGAAATATCGATAACTATCGATATATCGATAGACAAATCGATAACTATTGATATATCGATAACTATCGACATATCGATCGATAACTATCGACATATCGATAGGTATCGATATATCGATAACCATCGATATTTCGATAATTATCGGCATATCGATAAGTAAAATATATCGATAGGTAAGTACCCGATACTTATCGATAGGTGAAAACAGTTATCGCCCATCCCTAATTGCAGCCACTTTCTCTGTCCGTCCGTCTGAGGCCTTAACTACTCCTACATTTTCAAGATAGATAGAAAAATCTTGTCGATTAGAGTGCGCATGCGCAGGCTGCGCAATATCAACTTTCTTGTTGATTAATATATTTTGTTGAAATTTCATCCACAGATAGTTCTAGTAACCATATCGCATATAGTAAAAAGAAGATGTGCGCATGCAGAGACTGCGCAATGGCAACTTTCTTTGAAATGTTAATTTTAACCAAAGATGCTTTTAGTGAAAGCAAACGTATCGCATATTGTAAACATCAGATTAATGCGCGCATGCGCAGGGTGCCAAATATCAACTGTCTTATTTATCAAAATATTTTTTTGAAATTTTAGACTTATCTCATATTGTAAACATTAGATGTGCTCATGCGCAGTCTATACGCATTCTGCGTACCCTTATTTATGAAGATATTTCTTTGAAATATTAACCATAGATGCCTCTAGTAAAGAAAAACATAGCGCACATACCCATGGCCTTTTGGGAAGTACTGATCAATGCATGGAAAATGCGTCAAAGTTACTCGCCTTGACACGCCTGGTCTAGACTATGATTTATGTTACTTCCTAAAGAAGCTCTAATGCCCCTTATAACTAACCTTTACAAAATTGAATAAAACAAAACTCGTTTAACCATTACAGATACTCCAAGTATGGTGATATCCTTTATTTACAACAATCTTCCTCAAAAAATTACGATAAAACTGCCACTCACAATAAACAAATTCTTTGAACCGACGGAAATGAATGGCGAATCATTTTTCGCCAGATGGAAAAATTTGGGAAGGTATACACGTCGTTTTGTGAATATTCGAGTATTAATATGCGGATATTTTGCAGCTCAAATCAGCAAAGATCGCAAAAGATATTTAAGGCGAATGGCGTAATGGATTTACAAGCGACCCGTACAAAACTCATGGGTTTCGGAATGCAATTGCTCGATGGTATCGATCCTAATCCCGATAATTTCGTCTGCGCTGGTATAGTGCATATGCGTTCTCAACAAGTGGGGTGTCTGCTTCGTTTGGAACCAAACAGAAACGCTCAGGTACTTGTTTTTCTTTGTTTATGTTTCTCTAATGTATTTGGTTTGCAGATGTATAGACTTACGGTGCGTTCTAGCAAAGAGAGTGTCTCGGTGGAAGTTTGTGATCTCCTAGCTGAACAATTTTAATGTAAAACAGTTCCCATTAGCAAAATATTCTATTCATTTGCTCTTAGTCATATACATATTTCACTCTCTGCGTTCATCAACAACATAACACTCTTTAGCCTGAAATCTTCCTTACTAAATTCATGTTGTACGTGTTACGAGATACTAAGGACCTATCATGCATGAATTGAGACAATATACTTGTGAATTTCAAATGTGCAAATGTTCTTGCCTGTGGATGTTTAAATGTTTATTAGCTCTTTACACTATTTTTATGTTCTAATCTATAGTAAAGATGGAGTTCAAAAGAGGATCAACAATTTTACGCACAGATGTTTTTATTTTAGATTTCGTTATAGTTGATAGGGTTCACTATTATTACGTTCTTTGGGTAATCGAGAAGTAAAACATGATCTACAAGCGCATATAATGCACTTTATTAAAATTACTCGTGTGATTTGGATTGTTTTTATATATACAAGGTGTTGCCGATCACGAAATGGTACCTATTTCAAATTTGATTTTCTGTTTGTCAGCAAACCGTTTCATGACCGTCAATTCTAGTCTGACTATTAATCGTAGTAATTTCACACTTTTAATTTTATTTTTAATAGTGTACCCTTTAATTGTTGTTTTATAATACTCCATACAGACATATCTCCGTGCTGTTACCAATTATTTTAAGCCATCGAAGCATATTGCTATTTGTATAATTTGAAAGGTGATACTGACATTTTCTGGTTAATCTATCTGTAGAAATGACGTTTTATTCTCGACTCCTTTACTGGCCACGTAGAATAAAATGCAGCGCTTGAACTCAATAGAATTTAAATGCTACATATATTATTGTATAAAAATAACGAGTATATAATTGGCAGTTTAAATTAAGTCATGTTAAAGGTCTATATGAATGCAAATGTTAACATGATGACTATATCATAGTTTTAAGACTTGAAATGGATTTCTGTTAATTTAATTGACATTTTTTTAATACGAAGTTATCGAACATTATTTCAAATCTAATAAATGTTATAATTTGTATATGTTCATTGTATAAATTATCTTATGTAGGTAGATGTAAATCTATACGATTCCAGTTTTATTTGTATTTTTTATATGTTATATTAGTATTGTGCATCATATTCATTGTATAAATAATATATGTAATATAGAAGGAAATATACTCATGAATTTTTAGCCCATTTTTTCAGAACTAAAAAAATGTGTTGTTCTATGTACTTTGTCAGTAATTGAAGTGCTTTTAAATGAATTTTTTTTAAATAAATCATAGCTATTTTGATGTCGACATTGTTGGAATATTTGAAAGTACGTCTTGTGGCGTATTTGCTGTATACCCTTAGAATCCGCGCTGCCTAGTTGCAGCTGACAAGTGTAATACACAGCCAACATTTCATTCGACAGTCGGCCATTGTTAATTTATTGCTAGTGCTGTCGTTTACATGCGTGTTTTTGTAAAGTCTACAGAAAGAGGAAGACATTACATTTGATGTTAGTTATTAGATTTTTGAAAAATAAATTGGGAGAGCTTAAAAGATCTCGTAAAAATATTACTAAAACACTGATGCAAGTGAAAATGCCACCATTGGCCCGTATGAATAAAAGTAAGCAAATGCTTATACTTGAAAAATTCAAAGTAAATACTTGTAAGTGCTCCTTCGCACTAGGCGACTTAGCAGCGCTGCTAAGCAGAAGGACAGGACGCAGTGCAGCGCTGCTAAACAAACCAGTATAAAGGGACACTTACGAGTATTTACTTTGAATTTTGCAAGTATAAGCATTTGCTTATTTTTATTCATACGGCCCATTGTTTCAAATGAGGTATCTCTGTCAAAAACTATACAATTGCTGACGAACGACATTGCATGTCTAAAGTCTGTAAACACAAAGCTCCTTATTCAATAAACTGATTCCACTGACCGCCGCCAGTCTCATTAAGTTGTCCACAACCTTTTTTTCGGCAACCTGTGTGCAGATGTGAAATGTGTCACGTTCTTTACAGTATCAATATCATGATAACTACATTAGGGTGCACATGTACACTGATAATTTAACATAGGTAGGTATTGATATTATATCTTACATTTTATCCAAGTTTTTTGTAATAAACATCCCAGTTTTTGTAGATTAAATAAAGAAAATAAATTAATAATTCTAATTAGTTACAAATTTTTTTATGATACGTTCCCGTAAAAACCTCGTGCCGGGCCCCACGTTGTTGCTGCTTCACGCGGTTTTTTTAACTTTTGTTTGTGTTTATTACTAATAATTCATTTATTGTCTATAGTCAAGGAACGTTGCGACCGGTATATGAATAGTTAACCACTCGAAAACTTCGCTCGTTAATAAAAAATGTGGGTTACTGTTTGGAAAAACAATTGTATGACGTCACGGCGCTAAAAACTCACATTAAAATAACACACTGCCAAAATTTTAATGAAATCAGTATAACCGTTTGACCGAAAAATATTTTAGTTTTTTAATTTTGATATTTTTTTGGAATAAAACCTAACAATATTTTTCCGGACCCTTTTTTTGTTTCCGTATCCCTTTTATACATCTCCAAAATTTGAACAAAATCCGTTGAGCAGTTATTTCGGAAAATTACCAATGTACATATGGAGTACATACAGACTAAACCTTGCAATAAGTTTTTTTTGTAAAGAAAACTATACTAAATGCAATAAAATTATTATTATTATGGAGTACATACAGACGGAAAAAAGTTTCATTTTTAAAAGTTGCGTAAAATGATGTAAAACTAACTTAAGGAGAGAGCCCATTTCGTTGCACTGGAAGTGACAGCTATTTTATTTCAGTTTCGCGGGTGTCACGTGTCACCTGCCGGCCCTCAGCGAAATACGTCACACGCTACTTGGTAGCGCTGCTGAGTAACACCACTAAGAAGCGAGCGCTATATTTTGTTTGCAACTTATGCGCCCCATGCAAGCCCATTCCACCAACAAACAGATCATAAAATGTTTTCCGTTCAGAATGCGCGTAGTCGAAGTCGTGCGTTTCAGCGGGAGTCGACCACTGCCCGCCACCGTGGGGCTTCTAAATCGGTGGTCGCGCTTGATTGAATAGCTCCATATTTTGAAACAATGTTTCTTCAAAACGCACCACCAAAGTAGTACCTATATTCACAGGGGAGCTCGACCAGGTAGCACTTAGCCATACATCAAATGCTCACTGTGCCTACCACCTTTCTTTCGCAACTAGGTTCAGAGCCCGTTCTTCTCAATAAAGAATAGAACTCTGTTTATCCTAAGTTGCTTCACCCTCCTCGGTTCCAGATAGCTGTCGTCAAGGAGCTAAGGTCTGTCTCTGGTCAGGGCGTTCCAGTGACAGACCACATGCTCTGTAGTTTCATCTGCCTCGCCACAGACGTGGACTGCCCACAAGCTCAAAGTGATAGTTGACCATCCGATTTAGAAACTTAGAAGATCCAGAGTGACTTATATCTCTGCGGTGTTGGTAAGATAACCCGGATCACATCCCTTCTTGCGGGGAGAGGATGGGATCTGAGGGTTTCCTTCCAGATCCGCTCGTGCCCAAAGCTGCCTCGATACTTCCACTCATCGTTTAATTGTATGGAAGCCTTCCGAACCTCTGCCTCCACAGTTAAGTGTAAAGGCGTGGTTTCCATGGCTTCAGTGACTCCCAGACAGGCGAATCTTTGAACCGTTTCCTAGCTGTTTCCTATAGGTGCGCATGGCAGGCCACCATACAAGTGCACCGTACAGTATTGTTGACGTTATCACTACATTGTATAGCCAATATACCAGTCGAGGGTTCAAGCCCCATAGTACACCCAAAAGTCCTACATGCCCATAGACATGCAGTGTGCTTTTTTGCTTATTCGCCTTATGTGCCCTTTCCAAGTGAGGCCCATCAAGGTCCGCATTCCTTCTGTTCGTAAATGGAACAACCTCGGTCTTTTCCGGGTTAACGGAGAGGTCATGACTCATGACTACGGCTCCACCTATCCACCTGTTCATCAAGAGCTCCCTGCATGAGCTCTTTCACGGTTTTTTGAAACTTTTCAGTTATGACGATCGCGAGAACGTCCGCGTATCCGGGTGTATACGCTCCGTTCTCGTTCAGAGTGCGGAGGAACCCGTCTAGTAGTACCAGGCACCACAGCAGTGGAGACAACATTCCACCCTGCGGACTTCTTCTAGTAACCATAATGACCTCATATCCGTCGCCCGGAATGAGATATAATGACTGTTTCCGACATGGAGCGGATCCATCTTACGATGATAATGGGTCCATCATTGCCTAGCCTTCAGCAGCCTCACTAATTGAATCGAACGTGGTGATGTCAAACGCACCCTCGATATCTGGAAACGCTCCCAGAGCCGTCTCCGTGGACATGCCAGCTTTGTAAGCATGTTCGAATGGATGTATTGATCGAAGGACCAGTACCCCGATTCGCTTATGTATCCGCATCCACCAGCCTCTCCGCCGAGAAACGATCTGTGGCGCCGCCAGAAATATTTCAATAGGTACACTTGGTAACTTGGGGCCAATGTATTTTAGGTTGGGCTATAATTCGTGACACTTGTATTATGTAGAGAGATATTCAATTGACAAATATGTACGCAAATTTATTTATTGCACATTGTTAACTTTTGTTTATTAGTAGGGCAAACAGGAATTGGCCCAATAGGTAAAAACATATTAAAACTCGATACGAAGCATTATACATACAGGGTGGCACAACGACAAAACAGACTGAGAAACTCGAAAGGAAATAGAGTTTTTGGGAAAAAACGGATAAACGGTTCGATTTTGGTTAGAAGGTAGACATTTTTTACTTAAAAATGTACACCCTTCGCGTCAACGCCCTAAGGAGGGTGACCACTCCATCAATAATTTTAAATTGAATGTTGGGTCGAGTGACACATCATTGGAAAGGGCTCTTAATTTCCTATACGCCTACGGTTTTGGGCCATAAGTTCGCCATTTGTGGACCTACAAGAAACATTGAATGGGAAAATAATCAGCATAAAATTTTGCATATTTTTGCCCATTTAATCGACTTTGTGCCGCTTACGGTTTACGAGATCTGGGGAAATTAAAAAAAAACACTTTGTATAGTGAATTTAATTGGGCATTATTGGAGAAATGCGAACAAAGTGAAAGGATCCTCGGACCGCATTCACGGCGCAATTCGCAATCAGCTCATGGGAGAATCATTATCATTTTTTCAAGGATGGACCAAGGGGGGCCGAGCAACACTACGAATGGGCCAGGGTCCACGCCCTGGCGGCGCCACTGCTTGTAATCCTTCGCCATGTCATGTTTGGCACGACCCCGGATTAGGTAATAGGTAGGTACACAACTCTCTACAGGTCCGTAGCCAGAGCTGATCTGTAAGTAGGGCTTAGCATTTCTGAAGTAGGGCAGACAATTTTGTAATAAAGGTGAGGCATATTTGTGATTAAAAAAATTGAAGGAACGTTTGCAATAACACCAAATACCTGCCAGTATATGAAATTTTATTTTCTTAATACTATAATCATATCATTACTAGACTAGTATAACTGAAGTCTTTTGTTGCGTAGTTAAATTTTTTTAGAACTTCGTCAATGTCTATGTCCTCGAATGCTCAAAAGCGAGATAAACTAAATCAGTCATTCTCGGATGTTTCATAGCCGTTAAAGCTGAAAATGTAGGTACTTTCGCATACAGCAGTGCTACATCCGAAGGTGGCGACTGTGGCAAGTAACTCATAGGTTTCCTTAAATGCCTCACGCTAATTGTAAAGCACTTGAAACATTTCCTCGCCCCGTTTTCTATCTAAATACGATTTGACGACTGTCATTTCTTCGTGAGTAGGTATTTTTACACCTTAAAAAGCTTTTGGGGCTATACCCTAAAGCCAGGGAGCTCTAAAGAGCTGCAACAAATGTAGGAACAGCGCCTGCAGGCCCTTCTGCAGAAGAGCCGGGAATATCCCTTCCGGTCGTCCACTTTTAAATGAGCTGAACGTGTTGACCGCCCATGGCAGACATCCCTCGGTAACCACCGGGGCAGCTACTTTCCAGTGTATTTGCCGGCTAGTGTGGCGCAGTTCAATTGAAGGTGGACTGTGGTGCTAGGGGTCCCTGGTTCGAATTAAATTAAATTTCCTTTTATTGCCCAACAGAAAAACAAACATTCCGAATCCGGGTTCGGGCATGGATATTTGTAAATGTATAGTGGCTTGGGTTGGTAGAGCAGCCTTGGCTGAAACCCCGCCCACTCAAAAATAAAGGCAAATAAATAAATAAATAAAAATAAATATTTATTCCTATATCGTAGTAATATGACACTCGCCGTACTAATAGAAATTTTAAATTTGGCACTCATGTGTAACTTGGAGTCATAAAAAAATGGAGTTGTCTTTTAAAAAAGCAGTGCATGACGGCATACCTCAAATTTGGAACACCGTGTATAAAATTGTATTACATCAAAAAGGGCGCAGTTTAAAATACTAATCGACGTGCCCGAGAATATTTTCTAAAAAAAACCTTGTTTGACTTACTGAATTTATTCCAAATTTGAGACTCACCCTGTATGTTCTCAGCAAATGTCTGTTTTAAATTGTAATACTTTTTTAGCGCATTTTTGCAAATTTATTTGTAAAAAGTAGGTTTTAATCTCACTTTGGCTGGCTGGCTGACTGGATGGCTGGCAGCAAATGTGGGCGCGTAGAAGAACTCTTGTGGAAAGGCAACGGCTACAAGGCCGTGTAATTTGTCAACCTTAGGGACAGGGCTACATGATGTGGGGTTGGCGACATCTGTACTATCTTGTGGAAGGTTTTTAGCGAAATCCACCAAAATGTCGGTGTAATATGACTATGCACTGAAAAAGGAAATGTGGTAGCCTCCGACAAGATCTAACTGATGTTGAGTCAAATCTTCAATCGCGAATTGCGGGTGAACGGGACGTCGGAAGTGGGTACCGTCAAAGGCAATGTGGTAGCCCCCGACACGATCTTACTGATGGTGGAGTCAAATCTTCAAACGCGCAGTGGAAGGGAACGGGACATCGGAAGTGGATACCGACAAAGGGAATATGGTAGCCCCCGACAAGATTTTACTGATGGTGGAGTAAGAACTTTAAACGCGAATTGCGGGTGCACGGAAAGTGGGAAGCGGATACCGACAAAGTGAATATAGTAGCCTTCGACAAGATCTTTTATTGATGGTTGAGCCAAAAGTGACTAATAGAATTCTGATCTGCCACACAAAAATGCG